>NC_092501.1:14254427-14557483 GCF_047511675.1 Marmota flaviventris
TCAGCAGAAGTTAACCACCTCAGAATGCCTCAGTATTTAGCTCTGCGGCTGACAGCAAGCGTGTCGGGGAAAAGCAAGATAAATGAATGAACATACCGGATCAGAGCCCCTAGCAATCTGCACAGCTCCGTCCCACGGGGCCCTGATTAACACCAAGGCCAGTTGAGAAGTCTCACATTGTTATTCTAGGAGCAGGACAGCAGCCAAAGTTCAGTGACATGGAACCTGTTGTCGGCAGCCCCACAAATGGGCAGGAAAGTTTTAATTGGGTTTTTAGTCAGGCAGACTAAAGGGGAAGTGGGTGCTTTATTTTTATTCTTTTATCTTCTCCCATGAGCTCCTCATAGGCCCCAGGATCCACCTGCCAAAACACACAGGCTCAGTTTTCACTCATATTTGCTCGGGGTGGAAAAGCAAAGCAAAATCGTTTATTTATGTTCCTTACCCTGAGACCTAGCCACCGATACACCTATAAACATTTGTTCTTGCAGGGAGAAAGAGAAACCTAATTTCTTTTGTGACACTCGTACAACCCCACTGTGTTTGGATATTTTTGAGACAAGCTATGAAAGCTTTGTCTTCAAAGATGGGTTTGTTCTTGCCGTTTCTAGAAATAACGGTACTCTCAAGTACACCTCCACCAAGCGCTTGCAAATTCTAGGTGACAATTTCATTCTCTCTTCTCTCCCCCTGCCCAGCCTCCCTGGATAAATTACTAATTTCCCGTCAGATCTCAAACCTCAGATATATAATATTGTTCCTCCAGCCACCAGGGAGAGGGAATGCCTTTTATTAAAGGCTGATAAATAGGAGTGACAGGTTGGAAGGTCTTGATGGAATTCACAAGTCTGAGTGTGTCCCTGGCTCTAGTCATTCTGTCTGCCCAGGATGGCTGTCATTCTGACCTCTGTGTGACCCCAAGAATATTTGAGAACAAAATTCACTCTACTCGTTTCTTCATCAATTGACAAACTTGAATGAAGTGACAACTGTATGCCACACTCCTGGAGACACTGAACAAGGCTGCCAAGTTTCTGCAGCAGGATGAGCTACGGAGAATGTGTATATGGGGCCCAGGGTTGAACTTGAACATCAAGGGCTCCCAGTAGGCTAATCCAGGAAGCAATGAGACTTTTAGGATCCATGATGGTGGTGTGTGAAACACACCCTTCCTCCCATAGCCCATGGGTGGGCTCTAATCCCTTGTTGAGAATCAAAGTACACTTAGCAAGTCATAAATCTGAGAGAATGCAGTGGTTATGTGTATAGCAACTAGAGCCAGACAGACTTGGGGTCAAATGCCAGCTTCTCCAGTTACTGCCCATGTGACCTTGAGTCATTTATTATCCTCTCTGAGCTTGATTGCCCTCGCTTGTAAACTGAAAATAATAGAACCTGTGATGTTGCTCTGAGCAGTCCTGTCCATTGGAAATAGACTAAAATCCAGAAATGTAAACTATACATATAATAGTACATTTTCTAGTAACAACATTTTAAAAATAGAAGATAGGTGAAATTAAATGGTATTTATCTAGCCCAGTAGATTAAAAATAGCAGCCTTTCAAGCCTTATGGATCCTCTATTTTATAACCTAAGTGTTTCTCAACATACATGTAGACTTTCCATGCATGGTAAGTGGCTGCCATATTGAAAAGCAGAGCTCTGAAGGTTAAGTGGGATCGATCAACACAAGCCCAGGCACATAAACAGTATTCAATAAAAGCTGGTCACTATGACTGATTACTAAGTCTGCCCAAGAAACCATGGCCAAGGGACCAAAATCTTCTTTCACGGTTCTGGCTACAGTGGGACAATTTAAATCCCACTCACTCACAAATCAACCAGCAAGGACTTGCACAGAATCCACTAGTGTACTTTGCACCCAGCTTGGTCTCACAGGGTGAACTATACTCAGCACAAGTAAATCTACTAACCCTGCCTCCAAGAAACTTCAGATTAGCTGATAATAGGAGTTAAATCATCACAGAAATTCCTATTAAAATGAAAATAGAACTAGAGAGGGGATGCGACTAATTTAAGGAAGCACAAAGAGCCGGAGGCCAAGGATATTTGCTGTGAAACAATCAGTTAATTAAGTGCTCAGTGGAAGACCTCCCTGGCTGTAAGAGGACAAGGACAGGTAGAGCTGAAACTAACTCCTGAGACTTGGAAAGAGGGAAGGGATAGCGTTGGGAAAAGCCACTTGTATTTTTGTCCCTTGCTGTCCTCTCCTTTATCATCAGAACTCACGTGCCCCAGGGGGAGTGTCCTTGACTGTTTGGGTAAGGACCCCAGTATCCATCCCAGATATAAGCACACAGCATCGCCCTCAGCAGGGTGAGTCTTCTCCACATACGTAACAGTCCATTAATAAACCCAAGTCCCATTGTATTAGTGGAAATCCTGGCCCTGGCGCAGGTCTGTGGGTGAGATGCTTTGGGTCAGGGAGACCCTGCAATCCTGTCCCATGGTCCGCTACTCTGAGCAGTCCTGATAGGCCACTCAGCTTCATACCCAGCAGCTTAAGTGCCTCCTTCCTTCTTCAGGGCTCAATTTTCTCCTGAATTTACATCCTGAGCAGATAATGGTGCCTGACTACAAGGACCAGGCACGAGCGAAGGGAGGGAGAGTGCATAAGCCAAGCAAATTAACAGCCTTAAACCCTACTCACTGGAGGAGGTGTAGACCCTTCACCATGCTGCCCAGTAACCACGTGTTCTGCCAAACCGCAAATGCTGCTTTGTACAGCACTTTGGAAATCCCAAATGTTTTATTTGAGTCTCACGAAGCCCTTATCTGATAATGGAAGAGTGATCATAAGCACTTTTCTAACTCCCGTGTTTCTAGGCCTCTGGCCAGGAGTCAACATAGACCAGATCTTTTTAGAAACAGATTTGGGCTACCAGCTCTACCAAGGAATGTTTGTGTGTGAATTTTCATGCAACCCCCTACACAGTATAAACATGGAATCATATTGAATTATGCCTATAATAAACCTTACCGAAAAGAAGAAGAATGACCTAAAACGTGGCTCTCCGATAATATCCAGGTTGTGGGTCCTGAGCAGTAATATCAGAGGCACTGGAAACTCTATTTCCAGGTGAACTCACCTGCAAGGATGGGAAGTAGGGAAAGGTGGTTCTCCTGAGCCCAGGTCAAGGCAACCATGGCCAGAGCCTCAAGGAAATCCAGATTCTCAAGGAGGGATCTTCAGATGTCATCAGTGCCACTAGCTCTCTGGATCTCCAGCTCTGTCCTCTTCCACCCTTCTCACCCCTTCCCTATATGTGGATTAAAGAAAAGAGATTGTAGGGAGAGGAGAGTTATTATGTGGGCTCTCTGGCTGGATTTAGGAACCCAATTAATACAGGAGCTGATTAATAAAAAGAAAATCAGAAATGTTTTATTAAATTTACATACACATGGGGAGATTTACACGAGAGTAAGTCCAAAGAAATGACCAAACATGATGTGTGTTATGGTTTGAGTGTGGTGTATACCCCAAAAGCTCACTTGTGAGACAGTACAAGAAGGTTCAGAGGAGAAATGATTGGGTTGTGAGAGTCTCAACCTAATCATGAATTAATTCCTGATGGGATTAACTGGGTGGCAACTGGAGTCAGGTGAGGTGTGGCTAAAAGAAGTGGTTAATTGGGGGCATGGCTGTGGGGTATATGTTTTGTATCTGGAGAGTGGAGTGTCTCTCTCTTTGCTTCCTGATCACCGTGGAAGCTGCTTCCCTCTACCACACTCTTCACCTTGAGCCCTTCTATGGACTAAGACCTCTGAATTTGTGAGCCTTTAAATAAACCTTTCCTCTTCCACAGTTGTTCTGGTCAGATCCTTTAGTCACAGCAACAGAAAATCTGACTAAAACAATACTTTTGAACTTTTTAGACAAAGAACAATAAGTTCATGAAGGAATGATGGACAGATGGATCCCTGGACTAGGGAATAATTTCTAAGGATTTACTAAGGGGGGAATGTAGAAGCTAGTGGCTGAGAAGGATTGTTTCAGTTTATTTTTTCAGATTCATTGCAGCTGCATTTACCAGTCTCTGGTGATCAAGGCTAATTTCCAATCTTGGTATGTGAAGGACATGGCTTCCAGAAGAATCTTCTTGGCTTGCTGTATATAGGGAAAGACAGCCCAAATGGGCCTTTATTGTTCCTTCTTTTTTTTTTATTTCTTGGTTTCATTTATTTTTCTACATTTTTATTAGTGCTTTAAAGTTGTACATAATAATGGGATTTTTTTGTTACATATTGATACATGGATACATTATAACAATATAATTTGACCAACATCACTCCTGGCAAGTTATAGTTATTCAAGTGATTTCACCTTGAAATAATCAATATACCAATTTGGTATCTTTTGAGATGATGCATCTAACTCCAAGGCAAAGCCAGGAATGGGGCCCTCAGAACAGCAAGGCTTCCCTTTGTCAAGGTCAACAATGTGAACTCAATGGCCTGACTGGCTCTGAACAGAAGCTCTGTCCAGCCCCTCCCCCACGCCTCCTTGGAGAGTGTGGAGAGGCCTCAAGAGCTCATTTGCAAGGTGCAGCTTGACCCTGGATGGTGACCAGGACACCTCAGAATCCCCTGCTCAAAGCCCAAGTCACTTTAATGAGACAATTTTGTGCTTCAAACAATGGGCAGTGACTGGATATATGGCCACCCTAACATGGGTTGGGTAGCTTGAGCTGATTAGCACATCTCCCTGTTCCAGTTTGCCCACCCTGAAGCTGTGAATCAGCTGTGAAAACCAGGTCCTCTCACCCCGTTGACTCTTCCAATCCCAAGATTGCTAAGCCATGAGTATTCATTGGGCATAGACCATGGGGTCTCAGGACTGTGTCCCCAGCTTTTGAGCTAAAGATACTTCTGACTCTTTATATGCCAAATCATATTGCACAAGGCCAAAACACCAGATTTCTTAAGAATACCTCTTTTGTTATGCCACCTGAAGCTCAAAATTTCCCTGCTTCCTACTATAAGTGTTCTTTTAAATATCAGAACTCCTTTTTCAGAAAAATGTCTTCTAGAATCCCAATATACAATGAACTTGGCCCCTGAATTACTGGCTTTGCCCTCAAAGTCTTTTGGAATATGCCCTCAGGGTCTGACCCTCTCCTTTTGGCCACAGGAGCTCAGAGGGCTGGGTAGGCCATCATCCTCTACAAAAGTGTCCAGGGCCCACTATCTTTGTGGCCATTCTAGCAAGTGCCACAATGGAGTGGCTAAAACAATAGAAATGAATTATCTCACAGTCCTGGAGCCAGGAGCTTGAAATAGAAGAGTCAGCAGGTCAGGAGGCTCTGGGAAGGATCTGTCCCTGCCTTCCTCCTAGCTTCTGGTAGTCCTTTGGCTTGTGGTTGCACAACTCCAAGCTTCACAGAGTGTTCTTCCTGTGTGCATGTCTGTCTCTGGGTCCATACTTCCCCTTTTCACCAGGACACTACTCATCAGGGTCCATCCCAATGATCTCATCTCAACTCAATCACCTCTGCTAAGACTGTCTCCAAATTAGTCACATGATGAGGTACTGGAGTTAGGGATCCAACATAACTTTTCAGGGGACATGATGCAACCATAATTTCTACCCAGAAGCCTCTTTGCTTCTGGCCTGTTAACTCCAGCTCACTCCCCTCTCTATGCCCAAAGTAGTTTCCAGCTTCTTAAACTATAGGTTGAATCTCAAGGGCTGACATTTAGGAAAAGATTCCTTTCCTTACATTTCTATAACTAAAGGCCCCTCCGCAGTGTTTTCCCCAAACAAAGAAACCATTCACCCTACAGGAGTTTCTATATCACCACTTCCTAAGAAATGATCAGTTTGGGCTTTCTTTCTTTCTTTTTTTAAAATCATTTATTTATTTATTTATTTAATTTTATGTGGTGCTGAGGATTGAACCCAGGGATTTACACATGCTAGGCGAGCGCTCTACTGCTTAGCCACAACCCCAGCCCTCAGTTTGGGCTTTCTGATGCAAGTTGGGGTGTCCTGGTTGTTTTTTGCCTTTAACTCGGTAAGATTTCAGAAATTTTAAGGTTTAGGATTCTGCTTAAGGATTCTGCAACAGTAATATAAATTTATTTCCTAGGTTCAAATGAATAAACATTTGTGCACATAATGAAATCAGTCAATGAGAATAAAGAGGCTGTTTTTATGAACATAAAAATCTGAAATCTGGGTTTATGGAAGAAAACAGCAATCTTACATCAGCCTCAGCATGTAATTTCTATATTTGATTTAAGTTGCACGAAATGGGAAAAATCTTGCTTCACACCAGTAAAACTGATACCATAGCAGCTTCATAGCTCATGTTGCAATCTCAGAATAGTTTTCCATCCAACAGCAACAGCCAGAGTTTCATTCAGATAATTGATCTGATAGCTCAAGTTAACCCACTGGAGGTCGACAATGTGTTAAAATTTACTGGGAACCAAATTTGTGTGTGCCGGTGTAATTGTATTACTGTTTAAAATATGTAATTTGGAAAATTAAATTTAGATTATTTACAGAACTCCTGAAGCGCCTCTGCGGTGCCCTGGGGTTCCTGGGAAGAACATAATTAGAAAATCCCTGACCTGCTCAGCCAGGTCCAAGCTCATCTGCATTTTCCTTTCCCCTTCAAACTCATTCCCCTTTTGCTCCCCAACATGCACTTCTGATTCCAGGGGCCTGGATTCTCAGAGCTCCTGGCTCAAGCTCCGTGCCAAAACCTTTTCAGGTTTCTATTTATGCCACTCCCTGGCTTGAAGCCTGCCTGTTTTACAGGTTCAAGTCCATCCATCCACTCACTCTTCCCACCCACCGCTTGCTGCACACAAAGTGGAACAGAGACAGTAGACCATCAGTCCTGTCCTGCAGACATAGGGGAGAGACCCAAGAGGCAACAGGGTGTTGGAACACAGCCAGGTTGCCTGCAGGGTGGATGGAGGCCAGTGTCTGCAGGACCAGGTAAGTAAGGACCTAATTCTAATGCTTTAGGGGCACCCTGATTTCTGAAGTCTTTAGACCCCAGGTTGTTGTCAGCTTTTCATTTTGCTATTTGTGGATTTGTTCGGTCTTTAGCTGGATTCCCCCTTCTTTTACCTCATGCCAATTTCTTTGAGGGCAGGGCCTCAAACACATTGCATGCCCCTCGGAACTAGGTACAATGACAGACACGTAAGTGTTCAGGAAATGCTTGTTGCTAGAAGGATAAATGCAGATGGGGGTCAGATGAGGGAAGCATTGTAAGCAGGGGGGTGTTAAAGGTGCCCTGAAGGCTCTTCAGTATAGCACAGAAAGTCATGTTAGTCCTCCCAGTGTGGCATCTCATTGGGACTATTTGGTTGTGCCTTTATTGCTGACCCCATTGATGATGTGACTTTGTTCTATCAAGCCTTTAAACTTCAATTTAAGATTTTGCACCTTCAGAACAGATGTGACTCATCAACCCAGAGCCAGTGGTGTTCTGGGAGATGATTAACAAAAGCCCAGATAGCTGACACTTGCCAGTTTCTGTGGTGTAAATACTCCCAGCATGGTTAAGTTCATGCTACCAATATGGCTTCACCGAACAGGGATCTGGGAAGATAGGCACCCAGTTAGCCAGTGTGAGCTGGCCCAAGCAACTGCTTGGAGTTAACGTTTCATGCAAGGCCTCTCACTCAAGGAAGGCTTCTATAATCAAATAGGACATTCTGTCTTTGATTAATTTCAATTGCACTGTCAAAAATAGAATATACAAGGGCTTATTCATAGTACAAGACAGAGAGACAGCCTAATGCCTCCCTTCCTTCTAACTGTCTGTTTTGATGAGTAAATAATGACTGACTGGCTTACAGATGAGACAGATCAAAACCAAGAACAAGATGCTGGTCTTTGCAGGACTCTGAAGGTCCTGACTCCCGAGTGTCTCATTATATTTGTATTCTAGCAACAAAGCCTGTTTTAAGCACCTTTGCAATGTTTCTGGAAGTGGGGTGTGCAGCCCAGCCTGTGGAGCTGGGAAAATGCAGGTTTTAGTCCCCTCTGAACCTCACTCTCAGATTGCAAACCAATACACCTGTGGTGAGGCCAACAAAACACACTAGAGTTTCAGAACCACTACTCCACAGAAAGATTTTGGGAAGAGATGTGAGAATGCTCAGGAAACAACCTACTATGGGCCAGTCTTTGTTCTGCCTAGTAGGGAAACACTGATGAAAAAAACAGACACAGAACTTAAAATGTAATGAGGAGAAGGTATATTAAAACCTGCCTGCTCCCCTTTCCCCACTCCCCCCTTACTCCACCCTTTGCCCCACCTACTCTTATTATAAGATCCTTTCTCCCCAGAGGGCAACTGGATTGGCCTTCCCAAGGACCAGAGTGCTGGACGTGGCTCGTGTGGCCCATGGAGCTGAGAACCCATCCAAGAGTGAGGACAGAGGATGTGCTCAGCCCACTGACCCTCCATGAATGTGCTGCCATTTGGGGAGAACAAGAATCCCCTACTCCAAGTTCCAGCATCTTTCAGAGATATATGCCTTGGGAAGGATCAGGGCTCCTTTGAGTCAGGTCCAGCTATCAGGAAGAAGAATTCTCTCAGGAAGATCCTGCCACCCCAAGTCCTCAACATCCCACCTTCTACGAGGTCAGTGCAGTTCTTCTGTTAGCCTCATCCTTTTTCTTCTCAAGGTCACCAGTGCCCACACACTGAGAGTAGCTCAGTGGGCTGAAGAGAGTTCAGAGGTAGGGATCTGTTGGGTACTCTTCAGTGCCGATTTCTGAACACTGCCTGTAACAGTTGTTGTTCTGACAGATGAGCCAACCTCCAAGAGCAATGAACAAAAGTGATTTCTGTGAGATGTTTATTCCAACTTCTCTTTCAATCCCTGAGCCTTGTCTGCAGTGACTTTGAAATGCAGATGGCAGACATAATTGTTCTGCATCCAGATACTCCCCTTAGAAAGCCTGGTGGATTTGCTTCCCCACCATGGAGGAAGAAATAATCCTCTGAAGTACATGCATTTAAAGCCCATCTGTTGGAGTCCTCCTCTGACAGGCATCATGACGGCACAGGCACTCCTAATTTGTCTATGTCTTCACTGCTGCATGAACCCAAATTCATGAATGGGATTCTTCACTTACCTCCTGTAATTAATCTGTGTCTCATTGAGATAAAAACCCAGTTAGTAACAATGCAGTTTGTGTATCTGCGGGCAGACACACCACACCTATTAGAAGTGCACACACCAAGTTCATTTTCCCATTATTAACTCCCTCAGGTTTCTAAAACTAGACAGCTGGGTGAGCAAACCAATGAGCCTGCGAACTGCAACTAGGCCACTTGGTGCATCCTGGGGGAGGACACAGGGTTCAGTGAGCAGTGGACGGTGTGCATCATGCCGGAGGACTTTCTGCTGAATTCCCACTCCAGGGAGCACTTTCCTCTCGGCATGTGTCTGCAGCTGAGTGGAGCAGGACTGGGGTGCAGCCTTCATTCAGAGGCAGGCGACCACGGCTCCCTTCTGTGTGTAATGGCCTCTCTGTCTTCCCCTCCCGATTGGCAATTAACGTAGCAGCCATACTGGTTTTTAGGAGGTGCCATTTTTCTTAAGTGGGCTCCATCTGTGAACTTTGCTGAGCTCTGGCACCCTCTGTGGGAGGCAGGAATAGCTCTGAGCTTGGCCATTAACTTTCTGGTTGGCAATTTCTGCTCTCTCCTATCCTGCAGGACACTTACATCAGTGCCGGGGAGCTCAGGCACAGTCCTGCTCTATAACATGGTCCCCATGGCTCAGACTTTCGCTGCCCAGGTCCATAGGTCCTGCAAGACTCGGTTTGGAATCTCTTGGTTCATGGAATTCATTAAAAGCAGAACAGATGGGACATAGATGTGGGAGGGGAGGAGAAAAGGTCTTTTCAGAACATGGGTGTTTGTGACTTCAGCCTGACACATGCAGATTACTTTTTGGATGAAGATTAAAATGGAGACTTTAAAGTGTTTGCCTCCTTAAAATTCCTCTGGACCTGACCTGCTGTAGGGTACCTGTTCTTTCTCTCTGGCCCATTCCTCCATCTTTATCTAAAGACTCTTTTATTACTGCCTCTAAAGGACAGTTTGCCTGCTGTGGTCTAAATATGTCTCTCCAAAATTCATTGTCAGAATCCAATCTACATGGTGGTAGTATAGAGATGAGGGGCTTTTGGAAAGCGATTGAGTCCCCAGGGCTCCACTCTTATGAATGGGATTAGTGTGCTTATGAAAGCATGGAAAGGAGCAGCTTTGCCCCTGCCACCCAGGGTGAATACAACCAGAGGCATCATCTTTGAGTGGAGAGAACCAGCCCTCACCAGACCAAATCTATTGGCATCTTGATCTCAGACTCTACAGTCTCCAAAACTGTGAGGAATAAATTTCTGTTTATAAATTATCCAGTGTCAGGCATCTTTTTATAGTGTCTTGAATGGACTAAGACACTGCCTTTAAAAAATTTTTCCTGTATTTCAATCAGAGTGAACTGCATTTTTCCTCTTGGTGACCCACAAATCCCATCAGCCCATATATGACCCAGATGGACTGATTAACTTCCAGATATTTATCCTACCCTCCATACCCCCTCCAGGTGATTGGTTCAAGATGGCATGCCATTTCATTCCTTTTTCTATTGACTGGCTCAAGAACAGACATGTGGCTCAATCAGAGACAAGATCTGAGGGAAAGCCTTAGAAAGAAGTCATATCCTTCATTCATCAGAAGCTCCAAGTCCTCACCCTGGCAGGCCAACATATCCCCATTCTATATCCAATTCCTAAACCTACACTTTCAGTCTCAATTTCTCGCCTGAGCATCAGCCTCCTGTATCCAACTTGTCATAGGAATTCCAGTACAATGTCATGGAAAAGCCATGTGCTGGTGGTCATAAGAACTGCTGTCCCCTAGCCTCTGTGAAACTGTGTATCTATTAGATTATTCCATATGACTCATGCTAGGTAGGATTCAATTTTTACAATCAAATTTGCCTCCTACCTTCCTAGCCCTCAGTCCCTAAAGCAACTGGCTGTTCCTTCTGTCTGCCACTCTGTTGGTTAATGTCATCCTATTCCTGCTGTCTCCCAGGATCAGGTCTAGTTTTAACTCGGCCTGTCCTTTATTCTACTACATTTAACCAGTTTACCCAGCCAGTGTCCTTCCTCATAATTCAGTGGTGATTCTGCCTCTGCCTGTGGGATCTGCCTCCTCACCTACACATAAGGGGGACAATGATAACAACTCCAGAATTGGGTGTCAGTACAGTCTCTTTCCTCTCAATTGATCTACCTCATGGATCCCACACAGCTTCTTTTTAAAAGCATTGATAGAACTTCCTCTGCCTTGTGTCCAGAAGCATGGAGAGGCAACCCATTGCCTTTAGAAAAATCCCCAAAGTGGGGCACAGTGTTCATAAATCTGCACAATCCAGCACCAATTTACATTTAATGTAAATGTCTAGCTTTATCCCATTTTCTTGAGGCATTCTTTACAGAGGCTGAACTGGGTTGAATACTGTCACCCTCCCACACCAAATTTGTGACTATGCAGAACCTCAGAATGTGACCTCGTGTGAGAAGAGGGTTTGTGCAAAACTCATTCGTTACATTCAGATGAGGTTATAACTGGGCTTGGGTTGTGGCTCAGTGGTAGAGCGCTTGTGTAGCATGTATGAGGCACTGGGTTCGATCCTCAGCACCACAT
The DNA here is from genome assembly GCF_047511675.1 of Marmota flaviventris. Taxonomy (NCBI): domain Eukaryota; kingdom Metazoa; phylum Chordata; class Mammalia; order Rodentia; family Sciuridae; genus Marmota; species Marmota flaviventris. Next base: position 14,266,145 of record NC_092501.1, read on the forward strand.
AAAGATAAATAAATAAAATAAATGTCTATCAACAACTAATTTTTTTTTTAAAAAAAAGAGGTTATAACCTAGGTACTATAGCACTGGTGTCCTTATAAAACCATTTGGAGATGCAGATATGAACAGAGGGAGACGGCCATATGAAAAGGTGGTGGCGATCAGGGACGTGCCTCCACAAGCTGAGCAACACCCAGGATAGCTGGAAACCACCGGAACTAGAATAGGTAAGGAAGACTCCTGCCCACAACTCAGAGGGATCGCAGTCCTGCAGACAGCTTGATTTCCGCCCTCTGAACTCCAGATTTGTGAGACTAGTGTTTCAGGCTAAATTTCTGCTGTTTCCATCCAGTCAGTTTGTCGTGCAGCCTAGAAGACCAACACAGAGCCTTCCCACGACTACCCTGCCTCATCTGTCCCACCTTCCTGCTTTGTTCCATGTCCCCGGAAAGGCCCTTTCCTCTTGTCCTTGCTCTCTACATATTTCTCAAAATTCAGCCGCAGTGTTATCACAGTCCTATGTGCCTGGAAGGGTCTCTCTACCTCCATGCTCTACAGGATGGTTTCCCCTAGACTGGGAGCCAGCCACCCCCAACCTGCGACTCCACCTGTTTGGAGCCCTACCACCTAGTGTGACCAATAAGTGCATGGCCTTTGGTGGGATCTCCAACATTAAGAGGTGGATAGAAAGAATGAGCAAGGAAATTTGCTCCAAGCTTTTTTCTGTGTGTGGAAAAGGGAATGGCACATATGCAAGAAATGTAACATACGTAGTAGGGAGGGCTCTGCTCATTTATTTAGTGTTCCAGGAGGTGAACTTTAAGATAATTTTTTTTCAAAAAATACTTGTAGACTTCATAAGGATCCGCATCTTTATATTATTTATTAAAATTCTCTTTTTATTAAATTTTCTAGACAGCTTGATCTTTTTTATAATTTACACAGAACAAAGTACATGTTTAAAGTATTTACAATTTGAGGCTTTGACATTCGCAAACACCGATCACCATAGTCAACACAATGACCACATGTCATCGCTCCTCAAAGCTTCCCTGTGTCCCATTTTTTTTTTTTTGAGAGAGAGAGAGAATCTTTTAATGTTTATTTTTTAGTTTTCAGTGCACAAAACATCTTTTATTTTATTTTATTTTTTATGTGGTGCTGAGGATCAAACCCAGCACCCCACGCATGCCAGGCGAGCACATTACCACTTGAGCCACATCCCCAGCCCCCTGTGTCCCATTTTTAAATGGTGATAAAATTTACATGACATAAATTTTCCTATTTAACCATTTGCATGTGTATAGTTTGCCAGCATTAAGTATATTCACATTGTTAAGGAAACTCTTACCACTCCCCAACTCCAGAACTTTTTCATATTCCCAAACTGAAAGTCTGTGCGGTTTTAACACCAACACCCCATCCATCCCCTTCCCCGGCCTCTGGCAGCAATCTTTCTATTTCCTGTTTCCTTTAATTGGACTACTCTAAGAACCTCTTGTGGGAGGAGTCAGACAATGTTGGACTTCTGTGACTGGCTTATTTCACTTAGCATATGTCCTCAGGATTCATCCACGCTATACTATGTGTCTGTTTTAATAGTGAATGATATTCCATGGTGTGAGATATTTGGTATGATAATCTCAAACTGCAGTATCAGCAAGCCCCAGCTCCCAGTCAGCCAGGATCAGGAGAGTAAAGAGTGCATTGTGCTGTTCAGTAGGTTGGGTGCATTCAAAATGTTTTCTACAAATTATTTTCAAGTTACAATAGGGTTTATCTGGATGCAAATTCAACATAAGCTGAGAAGCATCTGTACAGTGACTTAAATTGCTTGATTTCCAAATGTTAAACCAACCTTGAATTCCTAGTATAAAGCCCACTTACTATAATGTATAATGTATCAAATACATTGTTTAATTCTTTTTACTAAAATTTTAAGAACATTTATGTTCATGCTTATGAGGGATATTGGTCTGTGGTTTTTTTCAGTGGCTTTGTCTAGTTTTGGTATCAGAGTAATGGCCCCACAGAATAATTTGGGAAGTATGTTCTCCTCTACTATTTACCTGTAAGAGTCTATATAGAACTGAGCTCATTGGTACCTTAGATATTTGGATATAATTCACTGTGAAGCCATCTGGGCATGGAATTTTTTTGTTCATTTCCTTTGCTTTTTATGGGAAGATCTTAAACCATAAATTTAATTTATGTAATAGTTACAGAACTATTCCAATTATCTGTTGTTTCTTGAGTGAGTGTTGGTAACCTGTGTCTTTCAAACAATTTTTCTATTCATCCAAGTTTTATATTTATTAGCATAAATTTGTTTGTAATACACCCTCATTATCCTTATAACATCCATAGAATCTATGGTAATATCACCTCTCTTGAGCCTAGTACCAATTATTTGTGTCTGTCTTTTCTATTTCTCTTTTCTTTTTCCTAATTAGCCTGGATAGAGTATTACTGATGTTATTGATTTTCTCAAATAACTAGATTTTGGTTTTATTGACTTTTAAAAAATATCTTTCCTATGTCATTAATTTTCACTCTGATTTTTATTCTTTCTTTTCTTTTCTTTTTTTTTTTTTAACTGGGGATTGAACTCAGGGGCACTCAACTACTAAGCCACATCCCCAGCCCTTTTTATATTTTATTTACAGACAGTGTCTCAATAAGTTGCTTAGGATTTTGCTAAGTTGCTCAGGCTGGCTTTGAACTCGTGATCCTCCTGCCTCAGCCTCTTGATCTACTGGGATTATAGGCATGTGCTACCATGGCTGGCTATTATTTCATTTCTTCTGCTTACTTTTTGTTTAGTTTCTTTTAATTATTTTCTAGTTCTTAAAGTAGAAAGTAAGGTCATTTATTTTAAACTTTTCTTCTTTTTTATGTAGCATTTCACACTATAGTGTTTTTTTAAAATAATATTTTAGTTGCATTTCACAATTTTGTGAAAAGTATTTTCTAATTTCCCTTTTGATTTCTTCTTGGATCCATATGATGTTTAGAAGTAAAGTCATGAATCACTTAATGTTGGGGATATATCCTAAGGAAGGTTCAGGTGATTTTTGTCATTGTACTAGCATCATAGAATGTAATACAAACTATGATGGTGCTGAGGGTGATGACGTCATTTGGTGATTTGACTGTATGAGACTATGATGTACAAGTGGTTTTATTGGTCTACTATTGACCAAGTCATTGTTATACAGTACATTACTGTATGTTATTTGGTTTCTAAATATTTGAGGTTTTTCCAAATATCTTTCTGTAATTGACTTCTAATTTAATTCCCTTAGGGTCAGAGAAATAATTTGTGTGACTTAAAAGCTTTTGTATTTATTGAGTTTTGTTTTGTAACCCAAAGTATAGTCTATCTAGATAAGTGTTCTTTGCATACTTGAAAAGAATCTGTATTGTCCTGTCTTGGGTTCACGTTTCTACAAAGGCTACCTGAGTCAAGATGGGTAACAATTGTTGTCCTTTTCTGCTTTTCTGTTCCTTTTATTCCTTCTTCTATCAATTATTGAGGGAGGGGTGATGAATTCCAAGCGAGAAGCCTGGATGCGTGGACTTCTCTTTGTAGTCCCATGGAGTGGGGGTGTGTAGGCCAGATGCTGGGTGTTGCACCCCCCATCAGGAGTTGAGAACAGAATCCCGTGATGTGGCAAGGAGAGCAACGCTTGAGAAAATATGGGAATTCGAGGAGTGAGGAGGGACTATCTCTTCCAGAGGAAGGATGCCCCATGCCTGGTTGGGCTGGAATCAGGGCTAAATGCTCTCCAGTTCTCTAATGGAGTGTTCTTTAAACAAGAGTGTGCGTCCCTGTCATCTGAGTGCTTGTTAAAGCCCCACCCTTACAGCTTCCAATTCTACCAAGTCACAAGGGTCCTCCTTGTGACATTGTTCTAATGCCACAGCCTTCCCTCCTCTTGGGGTAGCATGCTGCTCTCCCTTTGTCTGGACCACACCTACTCCCACAGCCCCCACGCCACTGACACTTCATGTCTCCTTCATCCCTCACACCCAGGTGAGCTGCACCTCTAGGGACCCCTGAAGCCCCCCTGCACATCTCCATACTGCATTAGGCATCGATTGACTGTCACCTGCCACCTCGTCCTCTCCCTCCCTGGCCTGTCAGATCCCAGAAAGAAACTCTAGAGGTCTGTTTTGTTCACTGTGGGCTCAGAATTTTGCACACACTGAAATACACGCTGCCCTGGTAATGAATAATTCCTCCAAGTTTGAGTGGCCACACAGCCTCGCCTGAGCTTCCCGTTGATTCTTTGAACTGAATATTCCTTTTAATGTCGACATTTAAGATATGGGCAAATGGGACCAGAGTGTCATGAGACCATCCTTTCTTTGGGGGGGTTAGACTTGGGCCACAGATACATAGAACAGGGTTGAGGGTTTGCAATAATCTCTCTCTCTCTTTGCAGTTTCTCCCCGAAGGCACATGTCACGTGTTGCAGGGTGCTGTGGCTCCCGCTCAGAGGAGCTGCTGCTGTCATTTCTTAGTCCCCCAGGGCAGCGTCTGCTTTGTGTCGGTGGCAGCTGCCAGGTCTCAGGATGAATGCTCCAGGTTCTGCCTTGATGGATAGCTGCCCCCAACAAATTGGCGCATGATCTACAGAGATCTTCTTTAGAAAATGTGACAAATGGTGACAGATGAGGAAGGTGAGCTGCACTTCTGTTTCCAGATATACCAGCTCTAAGAAAGTTTTCTTTGGCGGGTGAAAAATACTTTACCACACAAGATCCAAAGCAAAACAAAACAAACAACAACAACAGCAAATCCTGGTTCTAGAGAAATTCCATTCACTATGAAATTGGGAAATTTTGTACTTCTCAAAGGTGCTTTCACTCAATTTTTATTATTAGCCAGTGAAATAGACTGAATAGGTAGTGTTCTTCCCATTTTTACTGTGAATAATCTGAGCCTTGAAGAGGCTAATGGCCACCATCAAGGTCACATGAGATACTGGGGGCAGAGCCAGCTTTCTCCTGTTTCCTGGCATATAATCCTAAAATGCTTGGAATCTCTGCAGCGGTGACATCCTCTGTATGTCAATGAGTTGGCTGCTGCCAGGCTGACAGCTCCTAGGAAGCTTCTAGATGGGGCTGGTTAGTGAAAGACCAAGGCAGGATTGGAGGGTCTGGACTTTCACCCCACCTTCTAACCTTTGGGGAAGGTGGAGAGGCTGAAGTTTGAATTGATCACCAAGGGTCAATAATTTAGTCTATTGTGTCTATGTAATGACACTTCAGACGACCTTAGAGCAGGACTCGGGTGGCTTCCAGACGGACAGAACCCCTGGAGTTTCTGGAGCAGAATGGAGGCTCCACCCCACCCCTGCCTCACCCTGTGCAGCTTTTCATCTGTATCATCTGTATCATCCTTTATAATAACTGGTGAGTGAGTTTCTCTGAGTTCTGAGTCACTCTAGCGAATTAATATTGAACCTGAGATGAGGTTAGGGGAATCCGTTTGCAGCTAGTCGTCAGGAGCAAAGGTGAAACACTTGGGGCTTAGCCTGGGGTCTGACAGGTCTTTGGGGGAAGGTAATTGTGAGGACCCTGCCCCCTTAACCTGTAGCACCTGATGGTCTCTCGAGGCAGAGTTTTCCAACAGAGTTAGTTGTCCAGAGTTAGTTGTCCAGGTGGCTACTGCTACAGTTTTCATTCCTTACTGGCAAGGAATGACCTCCATAGTTTTTAAAAAAAAATTTTTTGTTGTAGATGGACACAATACCTTTACTATTTTATTATTATTATGTGGTGCTGAGGCTCAAACCCAGGGCTTGCACGTGCTAGGCGAGCGCTCTACCACTGAGCCACAAGCCCAGCCCCAACCCCCACACTTTCTGAGGTCACAGAAGTCTTCCATGTTGACGTTGAGGTGTGAAAGCAGAAGAGAACAGTTTGTTTTTCCTGCACCCAAGGCCACAGCCAGTCCTTTGATTCCCCATGCAGTGCCCTGGTACCACTGACAGGGCAGTAGGGTGGGGACAACATTGTCATTTGTTTGACTTCAGAGTAGTAAAGGGAAGCCTCCTTGGTAAGGAGCGTTTGTGTATAAATGCTTTATTCTTGCGGCTGATTTATGGGAGAAAAACATCATGGGAAAGAATTCAGTTGGAACTGAGAATTAAAAAGAAAGGTGGTTTTTGTCATCTCGGGTACTCCAGCGCACTGCATTACCCAGCAAGCCTGAGGTGGTGGCAGCCGCGGTCTCTGCTGCACACCTTTGATGTGGCAAACATCCAGGCTTCATCCGTAATGGAAAGGGGCCTTGCAGAAGCCGCTCATCCACTCTCAGACTGAAAAGCCGTGTTCATTGCTTTAGGGGACAAAGCTGGGGACCATGTACTAGCCTCGGGCCAATTAGGCCTAAAACAAATTCTTAGGCTCCTAGAGCACCGATTACGCTTGAAGAGCTGCAGGCTCCATCCCGCAGTGGAAAGCCTGCTGGACGTGCCCCAGTAATTGGGCTGATGCACGGGCTCACCATCCATGGCTTCCCTAATGACCAGTGGTGCCGGCTATTTGTTTAGCAGCATTTAAAAAGCAAAAGTGCTAGAAAATGCAGCTGGTGAGCCAGAAGCCTGCCTCCCCTCCAGAAACCATTTGCTGGACACACACTCTGGATTTTTCTACCAAGTCTAGGTGGCATAAGTGAGGGAACAGAAACGAAAGGTCAGAGAAGCCAGAGTTATTAAAGCGAGAACTGAGAAGTCTCCCAGGGTGAACAGCAGCCTTTAATCAAGTGGGAAAAAATCATGGATTTTTCATCAAGGAAATACAAGCTCAGCATCGAAGAGGAAACAATTATTCCTACTCCACATGTTGTGAATACATGACCTCTCATCCCACGGGGGAGGGATTCCAAGTGGCTAATAACTTTGGGTTGATTCATTTGGGCTAGATTAACTTTGTGCTGTAAGCGGATCAAATCCACACACTTTAGAGGTTATGAAGTTGTTTGTTACCCCCAGTGTCTTTTCATAAGCAGCAGAAATAAGAAAAGGAGGCTTAAGCAGGACATGACCCATAGATGTTTCCTCGGTACCTACTGCAGGTTGATGTGAATTATGTCTACCCAGGGAAGAAGCAAGCTCCTGCGAGCTTGCCTCTTGGGCATTGGCTGCATCTAGATCAGAACAGACCTTGACAGACATCTCTGCTACCAGAGGTCTCCATTAAGGGATGCGCATCAAAATACACCCTACCAAATCTGTGGTTGGGACCCTGCATGTGTGTGGTTAGAAAACCTCCCCAGGTAGCTCTGCTGGATGCCAAGCTAGTCTAGTTCTTTCATTGTCCAGACAAGAACACTAAAGCCCAGACTGGGGAAGGGCCCTGACTGAATGAACTGCTGCAGCCCTGCTGGGGTGCAGATTTTAGAGCTTCTAGCATCCTTCTCCCAAGCCCAGCATTCTCTCCTACACCTTCTGTCCACTGACCAACATCAGGCAGAATGGGATGCCCATAGAGGTGAGCCCCGCTGATAGATCAGCAAAATTCCAAATGGGCAGATCTGAAAAGGCTCCTTGGCAGAGGTAGGATCTGAGCTGCCCCTTTGTGCATGGGTACTGATAGCAACAAGGCTGTTATTACTAATGACACCTGCCTGTCTGATCTCCAGCTCCTGCCCGAGTCCCCCGCTGCATCCACCAACACCTCTGCTGACAGGCAGCTCTTCTCTCCTGCTCTGCTTTTAGAGAGAATTTTCGTAATATAAAAATGCCTTCTGGAAATCAATGAGAAACAAGCTCTCAACTGAACAAACAGGCAAAGTGCAGGCCACAGAGATCACCAAAAAACACAAATGGCCTGTATGTACACCTGAGAAGACGTTCTGCCTCATGCACAAAAGATTGAAATCGTGCTGGGATCCCGGCTTCTTACCTGATAGGCCAGATGTCTCCAAACCTGAAAACACCTAGGGGACCTTAGCCAAATGGGCCTTTGAGGGTGTTTTGTTGTTGTTGTTGTTGTTTGTTTTTTATGGCAGTGTGAACTGGCTTGATCCATGTGCAGATGATCTGGTAGCATCAACCAAAACTACAAATTTGTTTAACTTTTGATTCAACAATCCCACATCTGGTTCTGTATCCTTTGGATGCCCTCAGGCATGTATAAAATCACATAAATACAGGCAAGTTTGGTCAACGAGGCTTTTTTTTTTGTAGTCATGAAAGACTGGAAACAACTAAAGAATCCATCAAAAGAGAATAAATAAATCATAGTATCTTCACACAGTGAATCTACCACAAAATCTGCTAACAAATAATCTAAAATCTGTATAGACATGGAGAGATCTCCAGGATGTATTTTAAGAAGAAAAAATTAAACCACATGATGTGTGAAGCAGTGCATAAAGTATGCTAGATTTTGCACAAAAAGGAGGAAAATCGTGTTGTATTTGCTCTGGTTTGCATGAGCAAACATTAAGGATTCTCAATAAATTATACAAGTGCATTCAAGTGTGGCAGGGGAGGGGTGAGAACCAAGAGCAGTGGGGGGTGAGAAAAATTTGTCTGTGTATCCTTTCTTACCTCCTTTTGATTTTTGATCCATGTGAATAAATTACCTTCTCTGAAATACTAAGTTTAATTTTTAAAAGTTCCTCCTCACATTCAGTCCAAATGTATACCTGTGCCCTATGATTTCTGTCCCCACCCCAGGTCTGGCACAGAGCACTGCACACAAATCCCCTTTGGAATACAGGCATAGCCTTCAAGGTCTCTCTGGTAAGTCTTCTTGACTTACCAGAACACTGGCCCTTAACCCAGTGTTCCCATTCCTAAATGTTTCTGGTTTCAATTTCTATGCTCCAACTCACTATCAAGACCAGTTGAGCCTTTCTCTAAGTATTATCCGGCCCTTCTGCCTATGTTACCTATGTCACTGCATCTAGTGACTTGAACAGAAGGAAGAACTGGACTTTATGCAGCCACTGATCCTCTGTGACTTCCATGTTCCCTGTATCTGTGTTCCTAGCGGCCCCTGGACATCTGGTGTCCAGATGGAACTGGGGACCTTAGACACCTGCGGTCAGAGCTGCCATTGTGTGTTTTGCTCATGACATTAGAGCGCCTTATTCTCAGAGCCGGGGGTGGGGGCAGCCTGAAGGGAGAAGGGTCATTTCTTCTTCTCTGTTTCTGGTTGATGTTCTACATGGCTCAGGACACATTAGGACTATTAGAACTGAAAACTGGGAAAGTGACAGTGCCAGTCTTCCCTAGGGTTAGGGACTGTCAGAGCCAGAGCTGCACAGCAGGCGGCAGGCCCCTGGGAGCAGAAGGAACCTGGGACACAGAGTCAGCTCCATGAAACTAAACTCAAGAAAAAGCCTAGAGTCAAGTAAAAACTGCATTTGTTAAGAGAATTCACGGGGAAAGGGGGAAAAAAGGCTTTACATGAATAAACATGATTTTTTTTTTTTTTTGACACTCAAAATTTGCCAAGTGTGCGGAGCTCAGAGTCTGATTATTGTCCACAGGGAATTTGAAAATCAGGGGGAAATAATGCACCGAGGAAAAATTGCTGGATCAGGGAAATGCAGCGGAGAAGCTGCTGTAGGCTGGGAGGCCAGTCATTGCCAATGCAGGGGATGGAAGGTGTCAGGGATCGGAATATCATTTGGGAAGCTCTTGGGGGAAGGCTTGGAGGGAAGTCAGTGTGCCACCCTTCATCTGCATATTCCCTGCCCTCCTCTCTGGTTCCTGTGGCATTGATGTGATTGTAGCTGAGAAACCCAGCTGGGTGAGGGCTTTGTCCCCTAGACAGGCAGCTGAGCGGGATGCACATCACTGAGGTCTCCAGTGAAGTCCTGCTCCTACAAGGAGCTCGCCATCCCCCAGAGCCCTTGCAGCTGGGATCAGAGTCCACCTCAGCCCGTCACTTAGCAACTCCAGGAGCCCTTCAGGCTGTAAGCATCCTGTCCTCCTGCTTCTGGCAGGGACTATCCCGATCAGGTGGAAAGAGAAAATGTGAAAGCCCCTGGCCCCACACCTGTGCATTCCAGAAATTCAATGCCCACCCCTCCATTCCTTCCTCGTCAATCCCTTAACCATTTTTATTTCCCCCACTGGACCCTGGAGGGTGTGCTACGCATTACCAAATAAAGTTTAATTTAATAGCAAATTGAATAGAAATCAACCAAAGTTTATCCTAATCTCTCCCTTTCAAAACACAACCAAATGCGGTAGGTGCAGTTGCTTCATGTGTAACAATTCTGCCCAAGTTCCTTCCAGCCGCAGCCTGTCTTTCTGTGTGTGTCTGAGATAGATAAGTTAGTGTGTGTCTTAAGAGTAACACACACTGCTGTTTGTAGCACGTTGCCCAATTTGGGGAGCCCTGAATCCTGTGAGCTGCCCCCCGCCCAGTTACTGAGGAACAGGATGGACAGAATAGGAGGATCTGCTGACTCCCCTACTCTTGGCAGGCTGACTGCCTCCTCACAGCCTGTCCTCTGTCACCCCACAAATGCTCAGGTCTCCCAGAGTGGAGTCATCTAATGGGGACACGTCTCAGGGTGGCGTGGATTCGTCCCTCTCTCCCAGAAGCACCTGCTGGACACATCCCTAACAGGGGCACCCAACAGTTGGCTTTCCACTGACGGAGGGTGAATTGATGCCATGGCAAGATGATCAGAGCCCCATAAAATAGCATCTTCAAATCTTTGCAGATCATTAAATACTTAATCTGGGGTGAGCTGGTGGAGATGTTCCAGATGACTGCTGATTAAACAATAATCAGATGTTGTTAAGAAAATGAACTGGCACCATAACGAGAGCAATGACAAAAACCCAAGAATCGCTCACACACAGACGGGGGACCATGCAGGTCAGGTTTCGCTCTGTGTCACTTGGTAGTGCTTAGAGCCTGATTTACTAGATAGCGACAGAGCACATAGGGGTTAGCTCTGGGGTTTCCCTGTAGCACCCCACCCTGCCTCCAGCAGCTTTCCTGAGTTGGAGCCCACCTAGCCCAGGCTGAGACCCGCTGCCCAGGCCTAAGGAGTCCTTTATTGCTACCAAAGGCTGAGTTTCTGCAAGCTGGCTTCCAGAAGGGTCTTTTCAAAGCTCTTGAGCTGAGAGGCACTCAGAGCTGCTTTAGGCTGAGGGTTTATAAATCCTTTTTCCCAGGAAGGAGCAGAGCCTGAGGAGCATTTCCAAAATTGGAATAATTTGGGACAATGTGATGTTTAGTCTAACGGGCCTTCCTTCTCACAAGGCACTTTCCAAAAGTGGGGAAGATTCTGGCTACTTCCACAGAGCATCCCATAAACTTTCTCCCTGTGCTCCCTGTTCTCCCATAGCAGACAGGATCCTTAGAAAGAACTGAAAATCCTTCACTCTGCAAGCCCGAGGAGCTGGCCCACGGACCTCTGAGCTCTTGCCACAGGAGCAGAGGGAGGCCACCCAGATGGGTGGGAACCAGGAGGTGGTGAGGATCAGCCTGGACAGGAAGCATAGTGCCTTCCCAGGCACCTGCCAGACACCCAGGCCTCTACAGCTGGGGCAACGGCATGGTTAAAAAGAAATTAGCCCCAGTGAGACCAAACAGTCAGTCAACAAGCTTTTGGGAGCATCTGCTAGCCTGCTGGACAGACCATTCTAGACACTGGCAATATGGAGGGGCACAGAGACCCTGACTCAATGGAAGAAGACAGTGAACATGTGAACTTGGAAAATATATAAAGATTACCCAAATGAGGTCAAGCAGAGGCTATTTATGTAAACTTACTCTAGCAAGGGGGTCAGTCTCTGCCACACACACTTGGCAGGTAGAGGAGTGCTTCACAGTAGGAAAAAGGGGGGCTCTAGGCATGCTCTGATTGGAGGCCATTTTCTGGGTGCTTCCTACAGGATTGATTAGGGTTGGACGTTTGACGTTCTCTGGTTGGTTCTGAAGCTGGTACTCATACACCAAGTTCTGACCAATTTGGGCAGGTTGCTGCAGAGGTTGAGGGTCAGTTTATGTTATGCATGGCCTGGCTACGTCTGTTTATATATCATAGATAGATATATTTTTAGAAGAGATATTTGAAACCTAATTATGGGACCATGAGGAGGCACCACTACACACTGGTTAGAATGGCTAACAGAAACAAGACAAAACAAACAAAAACCTGACAATATCAAGTGTTGGCAAACTGTAGCTCTCATCTATTGCTGGTGAAAATGTGAAATGGTCCAACCATTCTGGAAGAGTTTGCCAGAACACAGTGATCCTATTCCCCAGCATCTACCCAAGAGAAATGAAAAAGCTGCATAAAACTTGATCACAGCTGTTTCCAGTAGCTTTGTTCACATTCAACCAAATCTGGAAACAACCCAGTTTTCTTCAATGGAAAAAGGATAAACAAATAGGATCTATTCACACAGTGAAATGCTATGCACCGATGAAAAGGAATGAAATGCTGGTACCCAACAACACACCTCACCAAATGCATTATTCTAAATGAAAGAAGATAGATTCAAAACTCCATATGCTACAGGATTCCATTTACATGATGCTCTGGAAAAGGCAAAACTGTAAGGACAGAAAAGAGACATGGTTGGTAAGAAAGAGGTAGATGGGAGTTACCTGCAAGGGGCCACAAGTGAATTTTGGGGGGTGATGTCTTGACTGTGGTGCTAGTTATAGGGTCATATATTTTTGTTAACACCCACATAACTATACAGACACATACACACACAAAAAAATCAATGGATTTTATTGTATCTAGGTCATAGGAAAAGTGGGAAAATATAATTGTGGGAAGTTACAATTGAATAAAAATAAAGCAGAATAAGGGGAGGGAAACAGAGAAAGATGCATCTGAGTTTGGCGGCCAGGAGGCCACTGGGAAGTGGCCGAGTGAGGCGAGTGGAGCGTGTGACTCTGGGGAGATGGTGGCAAGCGGAGGGTCACAGGGCAGAGCCTCAGGCACATGTTGCAAGAAAGGCTCAGGAGCAGAGGCTGGAACTGGAGGAAGGTGAAGCCAGGGCTGCAGGCAGATCATGGCGGAGCTTGAACACCAGCATCACTTCAGATTTGAAGGTGGCGGGGAGGGCCAGAAGTTTTCAATCAGGAGAAGGGCCTGGTCCAACTTACACCTGCAACTTGATTCTGCATGAAGTGTGGCGGGTGGAGGGAGAAAGGCAGGAGGGAGTGCCCCGCCTCCAGGTGGTGGGTGACCTTGGCTTGACTTGACAGGTGACCCTGGAAGGTGGGGCACCTTGGGTGGTGGAGCTGGGCTTTGCTGATTTGAATCTCTGTAGGTTGTGAGAATTAGAAGAGAGAGGAGCTTGGGGAGAGTTAAGCAGTGACACAGGTGGGGGACAGATTGGACATCAGAAATGGCAGAGCAAAGGGCTGCAGGCAGAACTCAGGCCCGAAAGCCACACGGAATCCTGGGGACAGAGGAGCCTGGCAAACCCCCATGCCTCCGACTCCCAGGCTCCAGGATCCCCCTGCCTCACTCCCAGGAAGCCCCACGGCAGCTGACATCCCTGCTGTCTTCTCCTCTGCCCACTCTTCTCCCTCTCAACCCTGCAGACCCCACCAGAATTCTGGGCCCCAGGCTACTGTGGCCCCACACCTCTCTGATCACGTTCTCCAGTGCACAGCTGTGCATTTCTTCCAAGCCCGGACCCTTTCCTATCAGCTGCCTTGCAGCTTCTGCCCAGAGGAAGCTCCTCAATTCCTCAGGGAGGTTCCCCAAGTTCGAGAACTCCAGGGCCAGGCCATGGTCTCTCAGGCTGCACTCACCACCCAACACTGTCTCCCTGCTCCCTCCCTCTTTCACTGACCATCTCCAGGATCCCGTCAGTCTGGGCATCTCTGGTCAAGAGCCTGTTGCCTTCCTGTTGTTGTCACAGTCATTTTCTGGGCTCGAACCCACACCCTGGACCCTGGCCATGACCTTCTCACATGTTCTTCTGCCTCTTCTCTCTTCTAGAGCCTTCCACGTGGTACCAGGACAACCGTTTAAAGTTTACATTTGCCCCCAGAGCCGCAGGGAGGGCATCAGTAGAAGTCCTGCAGTGACAACAGGCATACACTGGAACCTGTGGGCACCTTTCTCTAACCTCTCTGCAGCCTCGTCTCCCACCTCTACCCATCACGGGGTCATGGTCATTAGCTCAGCCAAATTCCAGACCAGCCAGTGGGTCCATGGGCACGTTGTTCTTTTTGTTAGAAATGACTTTCCTGCTCCTGAGCTAAATTCACCCCTGCTCCTCCCTCAGACCCGGCTCTCTCTCCACTTGTCTGGGAAAGTCTGGAAAACCATCAGGGTGCCCTCAACCACTCACCCTGGTGCCTCTGGCTCCTCATCGGTGAGGATCTCCAGCCCTGAACTGCTTCTGGCAGAGCTACAGTCTGGAGCACTTCCTTGAGATACTCCCTCTCAGTTTCCAAACCCGTGAGTGGAACCGCAGTTCCTTCCCCATGCACGCTCCTGTGGGCGTTGAATGAGGTCATGGTGTCAATCACTCTGCTGGGTTGGGTGGGTAGCAGCTCTCAAATGCTCATGGCCTTATTTTCTCCTGGCACTTGACCACACTGCACTGTCAATGGTGGTTTCCTCCAGTAAATAATACAAACCCTGTTTCTCTCCCTGCAGCTTTGGATACAGTCCTGACTCCCTAGTAGGTGCCCAGTACACAGCTGAATTGTGGACCACCCTGGAGGGAAGGGGACCAAGAAGACAGGCTGCCTGGTTGACCCATTTGGAGACTCCCCAGGAGCCAAAAGAATAATTAGCAGGAGTCCCAGGGAGGAGCTGTCATCCTGGGAAGGTCTGCAGAGGAAAGGACAATCTAACAGGTGCAGACTTGCATAAAATGTCCACCAGCAGGATCTCTCCTGCGGGCTCCTCTTCCAGCCATGGCAGCCAGGTACCCCGAGCTCCTTAGCAAGCTCAGGTCATCGTCTTTAGTCGTGTCATATTTCCCCCAGCCTTCTACACACCCCTTGGATGCCACACTTTACTGTCCTTAATCCTGTTCTCAGCAGAACTCGTGAACGTTTCCTACCAACTCCGACCACCCCAAGCACACTGGGTCCTAAAGTGTTGTGAGGTGACCAGTGGATTAGGCCCGTTCAGAGGCCAGTTTTTTTTACAGTCTCGAATCACCATGGATCACACAAAGTCCTTAATCTAAAAAAAAAAAAAGGAGAAAAGGAGAGCACTCAGGGCTCTAAATAGAAGCAGAGCTGTTTGCTATTTTGCTAACGCTGGAACAAGGGGGGCTTCTTTCATGGAGGATAAAAGAGTAAAAATCAATGACAGGGTTGTGTGAAGGCTCAGTTTCATTTTATTTCAGGGGGGAAAAATCCAACAGGAATTGGCTATTCCAGTCTTTCTCTATTAGATTTAGTTCAAAGATGTCACTCGCCTTGTCTGTCAAGTGGTACAGGCTATTTATTTGAGGGCTACTTGATAATCCATTTGTTTATTGATTTGGTTAAGCAGGTGTATGTAACCCTGTGTACTTGGAAGGAAAAGAGTTCTTGTATCCAGTGAAAGAGAAACTTTGCATGGATTAAAAAGTGTCCTGTTAACACAAAAAGGAAAGAAAGTTTTGGGCTAGAATAACAAAATCAAGTGCTGTCTAAGCTCTCAGTAAATTCAGAAGAACCCAGCAAGTTATGATGAAACAGTGGCTTGCAAAAGAAGGGGTAGATTCTCACAAAATCCAGAAATGGAGAGAGACGAAGCTGACTACCTGCAAATGGGGGGAGTGGAGAGCTTGACTCAGTGGTCCTCGTTTTTCACATTTGATGCCTGCAGACATGAATTCTTGTCAGGAACCTGTGGAGGGAGTTCCAGACTCAGCCATAAAAAAGGTTTTTTACACTTAAGCAAGGTGAGATGTCAGTCTAAAAGGAAGAGAATGTGTTGGGGAACAATCGAGAAGCATTATAAAAGAAGCATTATAAAAGAAAAAGTCAGGCATTTCAGAAAACAATGGATTTGGGGTTTCTTGAAAATCTTTAGGACATAGAGAGCTACGGAAAGTCCTAAGTCAGTGCCTTTCAGCAAAGACTCCTACAAACACATCTTAGTGACGTTGATGGTCACACATCACAGTGAGTAGCTGTCTCTCCAGGAAGAAAAACAACTCCCCAGCCTTGCTTTATGTTCTGCCCCTGGCCATCCAGAGCCTCCCAGGGGCTTTTCTTTTTTATTTATTTATTTATTTATTTTTATTGGTTGTTCAAAACATTATAAAGCTATTGACATATCATATTTCATACATTAGATTCAAGTTGGTTATGAACTCCCAATTTTACCCCAAATACAGATTGCAGAATCACATCGGTTATACATCCACATTTTTACACAATGCCCTATTAGTAACTGTTGTATTCTGCTACCTTTCCTATCCTCTACTATCCCCCCTCCCTCCCCTCCCATCTTCTCTCTCTACCCCATCCACTGTAATTCATATCTCTCCTTGTTTATTTTCCCATTCCCCTCACAACCTCTTATATGTAATTTTGTATAACAATGAGGGACTCCCTCCATTACCATGCAATTTCCCTTTTCTCTCCCTTTCCATCCCACCTCATGTATCTGTTTAATGTTAATCTTTTCTTCCTGCTCTTCCTCCCTGCTCTGTTCTTAGTTGCTCTCATTATATCAAAGAAGACATTTGGTATTTGTTTTTTAGGGATTGGCTAGCTTCACTAAGCATAATCTGCTCTAGTGCCATCCATTTCCCTGCAAATTCTATGATTTTGTCATTTTTTAGTGCTGCGTAATACTCCATGGTGTATAAATGCCACATTTTTTTTATCCATTCATCTATTGAAGGGCATCCGGGTTGGTTCCACAGTCTAGCAATTGTGAATTGTGCTGCTATGAACATCGATGTAGCAGTATCCCTGTAGTACGCTCTTTTAAGGTCTTCAGGGAATAGTCCAAGAAGGGCAATAGCTGGGTCAAATGGTGGTTCCATTCCCAGCTTTCCCAGGAATCTCCATACTGTTTTCCAGATTGGCCGCACCAGTTTGCAGTCCCACCAGCAATGTACAAGTGTACCCTTTTCCCCACATCCTCTCCAGCTCTTGTTGTTGTTTGACTTCATAATGGCTGCCAATCTTACTGGAGTGAGATGGTATCTTAGGGTGGTTTTGACTTGCATTTCTCTGACTGATAGAGATTATTGGGCTCATAGGTTGGAGCCGTAGCTACTGTGGTTGCCACATCAAGGTGTGGCCGTGCACACGGCATGGAGCCCAGAGCCCAGGAAGGACCTCGGTGAAGGCTTTCCCAGGCCTCCTGGCAGGGTCTCTGCCTCTTCATCCCTGGGGCTACTGCTCCTGAAGTCACAGCTCTCTCAAGGGGCAGGGGGCTTCAATTACATCTAGACCCAAGCCCCTTGCAGCGCCCAGCCTGCTTCCTTCCTCATCTGACCAACCCGGTCTCCCAGACTGTCCCTTGACCCTCCTCACTCACAACCTCGGGTGCACTCTTGCCTCTGGCCACCTCTGAGTCACAGCAAGCCAAGGAGAACAAACCTTCTCCACGATACACGCCACAACACGATGGACCTCACAGAACTAAGTGTTTAGAGAAGTAAACCAGACAGGAAAGAGAATGGGTCTTGTCATCCATTTATATGAAGTTTTAATATAGGCCAATTAATCTGCGGTGATGGAAGTCAAGAGCACCATTGCCCTTGGATGGGGGCACAGAGCAGTGACAGGAAGAAGACTCAAGGGGTGGCCTGGGGTTGCTGGAGTTCTGTGGGTCTCGATCTGGTCACAGAGTTAGAGGTGTGCTTGCCTTTGTGATGACCTTGAAATTTCATTGAACTGTGTGCTCTTAGGATTTTCTCTTCTGTATATATAAAATGTATCTAGATGTGTGTATACACACACACACACACACACATTTATGCACTATCCTTCAATAAAGCATATAACATTTCAGATAATTACATAAGGAAAGATTAAAAGTAGACAGTAATGACGATCATGAAAATTTGTTTTATATGATATGTGCATATGAGACTATTTGGTGCCAATTTTGAGTACTTTGTGCCTGAGATATATAAAACCAGTATTTTTAAAATAGAACTATTCAGGATTGTAAAGGAAAATCCGTACTGATACTACCATCTCTGCACAATGCTTGTCACGCTGAATGTTTTTGGTGTTTGTATTCCACATCATATTTCTAATGGAAGGTTTTGAGGCTAACTGTTCTGTAAAATTTAATTCAGAGTATAGTAATACTAGTTTCTTGATATCTTTATCCAAATATTATGAATATGGTGGAGAGTGAGTCAGGTGTTCAAAACCTCCCAGGGGTTCCCGCTTACTTCGGTGCAGAGATACCCCAAAGCTCTGCCTGAGCTAGGCCTTCTGCTCCCCTCACCGACTGGCTCTCTGGCAAGCCAGCAACTCCCTTGTCTCAAGGCCTTTGCACTAGCTGGTGCTCCTTCTAGAACATTCCCTCTCTGCAATTTCTTTCCTGGCCACCAGCCCTCCCTTCCTCCTTTGTTTCTTCTCTCCAGAACCCTGAACACCTGTTTTTACACTGCACTGTTTAGCTGCTTGGATTTGTGGACTTCTCCTCCCACTAGAATATAGACTCCACGTGCGAGGGCTTTTATCCGTCTGTTTTGTTCATTGCTTATATCGTCAGCCTCCTTATCCTTATAGTCTAGAAAAGTCTATTTGACCCATTCTAGAAAATTAGTAAGTATATGATAAATGAATAGATTAATTAATGTTTGTAATGAACTTTGAATCCAAAGTGGCATGAAGCAAACTAGTAATGAAGGCAACATCTAAGTCCAACAAATCAAAGGGTTTAGATTCAGATCAAGTCGGATCAGGAATAACGGGAGGGGAAAGGTGTCTTCCCTGAACACCCCCTGAACTCCCAGAGTTCTCCCTGGGTGCACCAATGCACCCGTGGATTTACACAAAACATCTCAGGCGCCTGCCCTGTGGGGGACGTGCATGGGCGCCTTGTGAAAGATGCTGAGGGCTGAGAAGGGGTAGGAAGGCTAATGCTTCTCTGCATCATTCACCGTCGTCCCACCACCAGAACCACAGGAGGAGACCACTGTCTCCTGGTTTTATATCCTCATTTTGCAAAGCTTTTTATGACATTAAGTGTCTCATCCCATGTCCTGGGGCCAGGAAGTGGCAAAAGAGGGGTCTGAGTCCTCCTGCTGGGCTCCAAGCTCCACAGAGCCATGATTCTCTGCTTCTCCAGTGAAGGAGGAGACCTCAGCCAGAGCTGATTTAGGCAGGACTTGCACTGCCCATGTTTAAATCAAATGATATGGGCACAGACCAAGCACTGGTCATGGGGGTTGTCAGGAAATGCCTGGTCAGAGCAAGACCTTTGAGAGGACCATGAAAAATCAACAGCATCCTAACAGCAGTGTAGGAGGAAGGGGCGCAGAATCAAGGAGAGAATCTGAGCAAATGGAACCCCACGTAAAAGAAACTCAAGGAAAGTCTTCTGACACCCCCCTACAGTATACATACCACCATTCTGCTCTTTTCCTGAGACTATTATAACGAGTGTGGAAAGGGTCTGGGACTGGCCTGCATCAGTGGCCCTTCTTCCAAGGCTCCAGCTTCTTGGACTGAGCAGCTACTGGCTCCTCCAGCCAGCAGACAGCCACTGTGGATGAAGCTTCTGATCCTGTAAGCCAATCTAATACACCACGTTTTGAGAATCATTTATATGTATCCTGTCAGTTCTGTTCCTCTAGAGAATCCTGACCAATCCATCCCCCACTACTGTTTTTCCCTGGTGGCATCTCTGGCAATGGCCACCATCCTGTCTTGCTCTGACCATCAGTGTCTATCCCGTTGGTATCTGCTGGGATGGTTAGGCCTGCACCGTCCTTGGGCTTACATGATCCCCAGGCAGCTTCCAGTGCCCAGACTTTGAGACCCCTCCAGCATGCACATCACACACACACACACACACACACACACACACACACACACACACACATCTTCCCTGGTCTTGGTCCAAGGACAGAGGAGAGCAGGCAGAGCTTCAACTCCTTATTGAACTCTCTCTCCCACTGATTCCTCTTGGAATCCAGCCATCTATCATCACCTCCTTCTATGGCTGAGAGTGGGGGACTGTGGCTAAATATTCTGTCAACTCTATTGCTTGTGTTAGAACTTGGTAATATAAAAGGAACTGAATATCACTGTATACTTTTTCTTTTTGTACTTTAACCTGGATCTTCTTTCTCTGGGGATGAGGAGCCCGGAGGTTCTTCTCCTGAAGACATCTTTGTCTGGAGAAGTGTACCCCCATGGTGGTATAAACAGGGGTTAAAGGAAAACCTCTCTAGACTCCACCTCTCAGCCCTCTCCATTGGTGGAAGGCGGCACTGTAAGGCTCAGACGTGCCCATGTGTGAGCTGAAGATTGGAAGGTGAACCGGAAATTTTCTCAAACAAAAGAACCAAGGACCAGGAGATCCAGCAGAACTGGAGGTGGAGAAGATGGTTAGGGAGCATCCAGACTCACCAGCAGTGACAGAGTGGCGAGGGTGGGCAGCCCTTCGCAACAGCCATTTAGAGGAACACGGAGCTCAAGAGCAGACTTGAGGTCTGAGAGCACATTTCTGAGAAGAAGCTGTGCTTGCAAGATTGTGACAGCTTCTTCCCCCTCCTTCCCAGCAGTGAAAACAATTATTCTTCACATTAGTCTCCCTCAGTTCAGACCCTCATCCATCTCCATCCAAATGGCCTGAGATGAACACTGTCCAAGAGCCTCTTTAAAAGCCTCCATCAGCACAAACATGCCAATGCAGGAGCAGCTCTCTCCTTCTGGGGGCTCAGGCCTTCCTGTCTGCAGAGTCTCGGTCTCCTCAGGCCAGCCTGAGCGGTGGCCTCTGCCCACTCGGCTGCAGTCACCACTTTGCACGAGACCTTCCCAGTCCCCCTAACTCCTCGCCCGAGCCATCTGCTGTCTCCTCGAGGCCACTAATGACCACCCTCTCTTCATTCCAGTGGCATGTTTAGTGTCCTCAGTGCTCCTCTCTGACCTTTCTCCATCTTCATTGTCCCGTCAAATGGTTTAGAAGGAGAAAAGTGCCATTTCCCAGCTCGCCATGGGGTGGAATGTGGACAGCACACATTGAAGTGGTTTTTCTAATCGATGCATCCTAGGATCATCGGAAGCCAAAGCAAGCTCTGGGTGGGGGTGAGGGTTGCTGGTCTCAGGATCCCCTCCTATTGCCTCCTGCCCTTTCTGCTACTGGGGCAAGAGACGGTGGCAACCTAAGGCCAGCAACCATCATGGATGAGGAGAGCACCACTCTAGGGCTTATTCTGACTCTTACCTGTCTAATTCTTACTCTAACCCAAGGCAGATTTTATTGTAACTGTGTCTGAAGATCTGAAAAAATTTCACTTATAACTACACCTACAAATTATGTTATAATGATTAAAAAGTGACATTGCTGTTTAAAGTTGTGGTTCAGGAAAAGCCAGGGGCTGCAAGATGAGTGTTCATTTCTGTAGCTGTTCTAACAAATGATCACACGCCTCGAGCTGAAGGCAACAGAAATGTATTCTTTCACAGCTGTGGAGGCCCTAAGTCCACAATGAGTGCTACGGGGCTGGCTCAGGTTGTTGATGGACCAGCTCCTTCCAGAGACCTCATGGGAGAACCCATTCCTTGCATCTTCCAGCTTCTTGTGGCTGCCGGCTTTCCTTGGCTTGTGGTGACATTATTCCAGTCTTTGTTCCGTGGTCTGCCGCAATGCCTTCTCCTCTCCTGCAGACAACTCTCCCTGCTTCACCTGTGATGACACTTGGGGTTACGTTTAGGGCCCAACTGGATAGTCCAGGGTACTCTTCCCATCTCAAGTCCTCAGGTCCATCACACCTGCAAAGCTTCTTCTGCAGTGTCAGGTTATGTGCACAGGCTCCAGGAATCAGGACTTGAACTTGTGAGGGCTGATTTCCAGCCCGTCACCATGGGAGGCCAGTTTCAGTCTGGACCCTACTCAGAAAGAGATTGTTCCCACTAAAGGGATGAATGGCAAACTCAGGGAGATTATGGTCATGGCCCAAATGCCAGCAGACAAGGGAGAGAACTGCATGTCACTCAAGGGGACCAAACCATTCCCTGGGCCAGCAGGCAACATAAGCAGCCAGGATTTTGCAGGACATGTTGGAGAGAAAGTTGTGGTCCACCTGGTGAAGATTAGAGGCTTGTGGCAACACCAAGGGTCCCCACCTTTCTTGCTAACACGGTCCTGATTTTCTCAAATTCCATCCTGCCCAGCTATAGGCGCTGCAGGTAATCCTTATTACCCAAAGATGAAGCTTACACACCTCCACGTCCACGCCATCAGCAGGTGGCTCAGATTCCGACACAGTGGGTCTGAGGTGGGTGTGGGACCCTGCCCTTTTAACAAGCTCCCAGGTGGTACCAATGCCCTTCCCCTGAATCACATTTTGAACAGAGAGGGTCTATTCAGCCATCACATTCCCCTTTACCAGAGGCTGGTCCATGGCAAGTGAGTAATTCAGCCTTAGCTATGGAAAGCTAAGGGAAGATATGCTGAAGGATAAGGTGAGCTTCTAAGAAATACTTTTCCTCCTGATGAAAGAAGAGGATTCTAAAGGGAAAGCCAAAATGCCCTTCTCCTTACCTTCCTGCTTTGTATTATAAAGTCATGTGAGGATGGGAAGTGTGGAGCCCTGGCAGCCATCTTGTAACCAAGACGAACACACTTGAGGGGAAAAGCCAATGCTCTGGAGATGAGGTATAGGGGAAAGTCTATGAAACTGCTGACTTTGTCTTTCAAATATGCTCAGAAATAAAATGGTAGATTTTTTTCAAAAAATTATTTATTTATTTATTTTAATTAGGTATATATGACAGCAGAATGCATTTTGATTCATTATACACAATTGTAGCACGACTTTACATTTCTATGGTTGTACACAATGTAGTGTCACACCATATGTGCAGTCTTATTTGTACCTAGGGTAATGATGTCCACCTCATTCCACCATCTTTCCTGCCCCCAGCTCCCTTCCTCCCCTCCCTCCCCTTTGTCCAATCAAATTTCCTCCATTTTCCTCTTGCCTCCCCAATCTCTGTTATAGATCAGCATCCATTTGTCAGAGAGAACATTTGGCCTTTGATTTTTGGGGGGATTGGCTTACTTTGCTTAGCAATGATATTCTCCAACTCCATCCATTTACCTGAAAATGCCATAATTTTATTCTCTCTTAATGCTGAATAATATTCCATTGTGTATATATACCATAGTTTTTTTAATCCATTTATCTATTGAAGGGCATCTAGGTTGGTTCCACAGTTTAGCTATTGTGAATTGAATTGCTATGAACATTGATGTGTTACTATAGTATGCTGATTTTAAGTCCTTCGGCTATAGACCAAGGAGTGGGAGAGCTGGATCAAATGGTGGTTCCATTCCCAGTTTTCTAAGGAATCTCCACACTGCTTTCCATATTGGCCGTACCAATTTGCAGTTCCACCAGAGATGTATGAGTGTGCCTTTTCCTTAACATCCTCCCAACACTTACTGTGGTTTGTGTTCTTAATAACTACCATTCTGATGGGAGTGAGATGAAATCTTAGAGTAGTTTTGATTTGTATTTCTCTAATTACTAGACATGTTGAATATTTTTTCATATATTTATTGATTGATTATATATCATCTTCTGAGAAGTGTCTGTTCAGCTCATTAGTCCTTTATTTATTATTTGGTGTTTTGTTTTTTTTATTGATGTTAAGTTTTTTGAGTTCTTTATCCTGGAGATTAGTGCTCTATCAGATGTGCATGTGGCAAAAATTTGCTCCCCAAATGTAGGCTGTCTCTTTACTCCATTGATTGTTTGTTTTGCTGAGAAGAAGCTTTTTAGATTAAGTTCATCCCATTTATTAATTCTTGATTTATTTCTTGCGCTTTAGGAGTCTTGTTAAGGAAGTTGGGGCCTAGTCCCATGTGATGAAGATTTTGGGCCTACTTTTTCTATTAGGTGCAGGGTGTCTGGACTAATTCCTAGGTCCTTTCTTGTTAAGTGAATTATACCTTCGTAATGGCTTATTTCTGACACTCAGGTTGTCTGTTACAGCTCAGTACACCCACATAAAACAAACAGGATCTTAAGAAGAAACCAACAGAACAGAGACAAGGCACAGGACATGGAGTCGAGATGTGCTACCAGAAGGATCCTAAGACCCATCTTCTTTGTAGGGAGATGAATTCCCATCTGTCACTGTATGGCAATGGGGCTGTGGTTCTCATTCCTGAGTTTGTAACCAAGTCCTAGAATTCTTTAATCGTCTTTATAAGTCACAGTCCCAAAGGTCCCTTCAAGTACGGTGATACTCCAACTGGGTGAATCCTGCACAATGGGGTCTGGATGTTCTGTTGAACTGCCCAACCATCTGTGCCCCTCTCCAGCCCCTGCTCCTGGAGACCTTCACAAATGTCCTTTGCCATGGGCTCATTTCAGACCAGTTGTACTAAGTGTCCTGCATGCGCTTTCCAAATAACAGTGATGCTCCCTGGGCTGCCCACATCGCAGCAATCAGCCGCATGATTAATTAATCCTGGGTGTAATTTAAACTACTTTAAAGAAAATCCCAAGCAAATAGACATAAAATACCTATTTTTCTTCCTGAATTGTTTGTTTGAATTCCCTCATTGGTATCAGACTTAATTATGCAATATCTTAGAAATACACAAACATCTGCCATTTTATTTCTGAGCATATTTGAAAGACAAAGATTCCAATGCCCTCTGCGGCTTCAGGAACATGATGGATCTTCCTGAGGCTGAGTGGGGAAGAAAGAAAAAAGGAGAGGAAGAAGAAAAAAATAGGTTCCTTTATTCAAATGACATGGAATTCAAAATATGTCAAATAATTGAAGGAGTAGGACCTTGGCTCATTTTATGATGCAGATTTTAGGTGCGATGCTGATTTTTCTTTTAAGAAATAAATTGTAAAGAAATCACTACCTCCTCTGGGACTTGGTTAAAGGATGCCTGTAGCACTGATTAGCGACATAACTTTTAATCTAGAAGGCTCCTAATTTGTCTGACAACCCCCTACCATCCGGTGCTGTCCTCTTAGTTTCTGAGTCAGCACACTTCTCTAGAGCTCTGCCTGGCATAGCTGTCACTTCTATCAAACACGAGGCCCTCGGGGCTTATGCTCATCATTAAAGAAAGAAACACTTGTTAGAGTATTAGTCAGGCCCAGTGCAGTGCCGTTAAATTAATTTTAGAGATGTATCTAGGTCAACGTCAATCCGCATGTTGCATACAAATACACAAACTAGTTTCCTAGTGTTTGCAAGATTCTAAATTGGTACAGCCCTGCTTTCCAGAGAATCACCCTGTATTTTGGCCCCCAAAAGGAAAAAAAAAAAAAAAAAAAAAGGTCTATTGCTGTTCAAGATAACCATAGATTAAATCTGTGTTTTCTTTTGAGAGTTGGCCACCACAAAAAATATTTCCAGCGAACTTTTTAGAAGACTGTTCCTATAGGGCATTGCCATCCCTGCCTCTGTTAACTGGCAGTTCTTTATACAGAATCCTTTGATGCCCAAATAATTTATGAATTCTCTACATCTCATTTTATCTTCTGAGTAGAAAGAATGTATTTCATAAAGTCCCCTTAGAGGTAATGAAGTTTCAACATAGAGCTGAGACAATCAAGTTACAATATGCTATCCTCTGGGCAGAAATTAGGCTTTTCTGAGAAATTAAATAAAAATGTAGGGTTTTGGCAGTGGTGAATAAAGACTAACTGAAGAGTGCAAAGGTTGTCTGTTGGAAAAGATAAAGAAAACATGTGAGGAGTTTGCCATACCCCTTTCTTTCTATACCCTCTGATGCCAATGTGAGCTTAACAAGGCAGTCCCCAAAGCACAGGATGAAGCTCTGTGACCTTGTCAATACCACTCAGGAAGATCATGTGCCATCTTGAGAACATGTATGTCCTGTGAAGCTGAACTGAGGTGACAGGTTCTAGCACAATCTGTTAAGAGCTGATTCCACAAAAGCATAAGGCACACCAAGCCAGGAAAGCACAGTAGCACTGTCACCAGGTAAGAATTCAGGCAGAAGCAGCCCAGTATGTCCTGAAAAGGGCCTGCATTAGACAGATGAGGAAACCAAAGCTGGGATAAGAAAAGAAGCCAACTGCCTCTTCCCCTGAACACACTTGAATCAAAATATGTTGTGTGTCAATTGCTGTCATTAGGGAATCTGTATAGCGGAGACTAGATCGTGTTTATGATGGCAAAGCTAGACAGAGTTCAAGGACAAAATTGTAGTGCCTCTCACAGTGACCTGCGGTGCAATTTGACCTGATGCAGATAGTATCTAGGGCACCTGTGAAAACTTGGGCTTTATTTCTCCAAGGCAGAGAGAGAGAGAGAGAGAGAGAGAGAGAGAGAGAGAGAGAGAGAGAGTTGGGGAGGACGGTGGTAAGAGATGGGGCTTGCCAGGGCTGACTGCTTAGTAAAGGTCTGCAGAGTGGAGAAGGGCTTTGTGCTTAACACAGAAGTGGGAAAAGCACAGTGAGTCTCCAGAGCAGCCATGACCACCGACTGTGCTGACGAGTTTCTGCACCAGGCTGAGCCACACATTGCAACTACAGTCTGGAGATTTACAAATCCCTCTCAAGTGGAATACCAATAATATGATTGCATCACATCAATATGTAACCTGTAATTGCAAAAGTCACATTGGATTAGATCATTCGCACTTTTGTGACCCAATAATATGACATGATTAGGTCTAAAACCAGCCCATGAACGTGCAGGATGATGACTGGGTGGTTAACTAGGCCAACCCCTGGGTACTGTGGGTCATGGGCATCTGAAAGCTGGACACGGCCTGGAATTGGGAAGAGACAGAGCTCATTTCCTTCCCATGGGAACAATGCCAGAAGATAAGGTTGCTCATTAGAAAGAAGGAGACAGCCCTTCTGTTAAAAATGCTTCTGTCACTGTAAAGTATGATAAGGGAAGGATGGCAGGAGCTTCACACATCATTTTCCCTGTCGTCCTATGATGAAGGCATTATGTCAAGGAAGCACAGCAGGTTTGGAGGAAGCAGCGTACGGTGGGAGGTGGGAGAGTCTTCCCTATATCTGATACCTGCTGACCATGTGAGCTTAGGCAGGTCAATGGTCTAAGCCTCAGTGAAACTAGGACTCCAATATTCTCTTAATGATGGTAGAAGGATAAATAATGCAGCACAGAACCTGGACCATAGTAGGTGCTATTGAATATTTGAATGTTTAGAAGATGTATTTTACAACAAGGTCATCTTTTGATTGGTTGCATGTCTACTAATTAATTCCATATTCATGAGTTAACTTTAAGGGAAAAGGTAAATGAAATTAAAGAGCCATTCAAACTTGGTACATGAGAACTTAGTTCTCCCCATCCTCAAAACTACCTTATGATGTGAGAGTCAGAAAGAAAAAGCAACATTGACAGACCAAAATACATCATAATTGAACTTTCACAGCGTGTGATGATTTTACAGCTGAGAGACACCCGGGTCCAATTTATGTGCACTAAGGCTATTTTGCAACATTTTAGGCCTGAGCAGGTAGGAGCACCTGCCCCCACAAAGGCTTTATGAATGGCCTTGCCTCTGAAGCTCTAGATAGGTAATTTAAACATCTTTACAAAGAAAAGTTCTAAGGAAAAAGATTTAGTGTCTTCAGAGGTGTTCCCCATGCATAGATGTTAAAATTAATTGCTAAGCCATGTTGAACATATAGCATAGTGAAAAACGAAGGTTTGTTGTCTCGAATAAAGAATTACCCAGGGCCCTTATCAAAACCACAGAGCCCCAAATCATTCTTTTAACCAGAGGGTTAGGGAACATCCTGGTGTAGCTTTTCATAAGCCGATTTGACTCCTGGCATTTTCCATTAGTAAGGTGTACCAGGTCACCATTTCCATTTAAAAGTTCATTTTCAAATGTCTGTGATTCTTGCAAAGGGATCTGCATGAATTAAAATCCAGACACTAATGTCAACTCTATTAAGCAAGTTTGCCTCTTAACCCCTGCCCCACTCCCGCCTGACTCAGGCCAGAAATCCAGGAGGCCAATTCAGAGTCATACGGAGGTCTGCCTCCTTTTTGGCAGAGAACCTGTGGAACCAGATAATGCTGGGATATA
The DNA here is from genome assembly GCF_047511675.1 of Marmota flaviventris. Taxonomy (NCBI): domain Eukaryota; kingdom Metazoa; phylum Chordata; class Mammalia; order Rodentia; family Sciuridae; genus Marmota; species Marmota flaviventris. Next base: position 14,294,343 of record NC_092501.1, read on the forward strand.
GGAGGAGTGCAGCTTCTTTGCTCAGTACTGCATTCTAACCAGACCATGACCTCCTTGATTTGTTCAGAACAAGAGTTCTCAAATTGGTATCCTGAGTCCCAGCATTGAGATCTTGTTAGACATGAAAGTTCTTGGGTCCCACCCTGCCTTATGGAATCAAGTATTGGAGACTGGAACTCAGCCATGTGTTCTAATGACATTCCGCTCCCCCCGCCCCCTGTTGATTCTGGTGGCCCCTATAGTTTGAGAACCACTGGCTTAAAAAATCTTTTTAGAAGCCCATTTTTCCATTTACTTCAATTTAGAGAAACGGAAGTTTTTAACTAGTTATGCCTCTTGAGCATTTGTTGGGCTTTTTCTACATTCAGGTAGAGAATGGAAAAAAAGTCAACCTTGTTTTCACGTGACTGACATTCTATAAAGCAGCATTGATTTGAAAACATTAGAATAAGACTAAACCTGATCATTAGAAAAGAAAAACAGCGACTCTAACTTCCCTCTTTTGAATGTTGATTTTCATAAAGCAAAGTCATGTGCTAAAGACCTTTTTAAAAAACTAAAAACTAAAACTAGGGTCTAATCATTAATGTTTCTATGTATGTACTGCAATTTGATTTTAGCTGCACAAATTGATTTTAGCTGCTCAAATTATGAACAGCCACTCAGAGACGGTTGTCCAAGGGATGAAAAGAATGTTTTAAATTTAATGCTCATTCATAATGCATCCTCCATCATTCTTTTGCTACATATATGTAAATATACTCTTACATATACATTTCCTACTTTTACTTGTGAGTATAATGAAGGGGATTAGATGCATGCATAAATATATTCTATATATAGAAAGAAGTGAAGGTTGAATGTAAATCGGCTGTCCACGGGAGAAATTGAAATCCATTGTATATACACACAAATTCATAAAGAAAAACCATACTGTGTAATACAATATGCTCTTTTTAATAATCTCGCATTGGTTTATAAAACCAAAAGAACATAGTGAAGTGAACAGGAATCGAAAGCGTATGATCCATGCCTCCCTCATAGCATTTAAATCCCTTCCACTTGATTAAAAATTCCTAGTTCCTCTTCACTGAATTGTTTAGAGTTTTTGAGCAGAGACTCTGCCCTGATTAAAACAAATTAGCATCAAAGATCCCCTGTTGAATGAGAAATCATTAATTGAGAAACATGCAATGCTCCTTAATTACCTTTAGAACAGTGAGAGAACAAATAATCTCAGGTTCCAGAGGGGCCTGCCAGCTCTGCACTGTGGACTCATTTCGTGTAGCTGCTGGAATAAAAACTCAAGTTGCAAACACTATTGGGGAATATCAATGTAAGGTTCAGTAAACACACTGTAGATTGTTTATCTAAGAGAAAAAAATATCTAGGTAATGACTAGCAGGAAGAGAGGAAAATGTAGCTTATTATTTTCTTGAGAACTTTAAAAATGTTTTACATATGCTGATATTGAGAAATCATGTGAGCTATTATTTTGATACAAATTGCAGTGCTTTGTGTGAAATTCTTCATTTGTGTAATTACCTGATGGGAGTTCAGATGCTTATGTACCGAGGAGTAATTTTATCATTTAACAAAGGGACAGAAAGTGACAAAGTGGCAAACTTCACAAATTCAGCAGCCGATGGAAATTCAAATTGTATAAGGGCACGGAGTCCTCCACCCCTGTATATATCAGTACAGCAGTTAGACCCCTTCTGAAGGCCAGTGGACTCTGCTGCATCTCTCCACCTTCAAAATTTGGAAAACATGGAGTAATAACCGTGGGAATGTCACTGGAAAGCCATTTTCTTGGTTTGGTGTTGCGATGACATAGTGTCACTGCTTATCACAGAGCCATGGGAGAGCCCTCTGATAACAGCCAGGTTGTGGCTGTAGCCGAGCTTCTGAAGGCTCTGGAAGCACATTCCTCATGAGCCCCCAGGAGGAAGCAGTGTTCTCATCCTGCAACAAGGGGAACATAAGCATGGCAAAACTTGGTCATTCTGCTGGGAAGAGAAGAAAATGGTTTCATTCTACTTTTGCCAACTTTCCGTTTTAACCACTCGATCATGCTTCCTTGAGTCTTTGAAAAATTGACAATTGGTTTGATTTCTTCTATTTCCCTGGGTATTTTTGGTCATGGCATAGGTTATAAATCGTTTCACATCAAATAAATATACAATTCCCAAACAGTGTTGCCATTTTTGATCTGTTCTATTTATTAATGTGATTAAGGTACAATTTGAAGAATTTGCATTTAAATTTTAGTAGCATGAAGTGACATGTCTTACAGGTTAAATTAAACTTTACACCAATAGAGTTAAATTTCAAACTTAGCAAAAGTTATTAATCATTTTTTTTGTCATGCATTCTGCCAAGATGATAAACTTGACCTTGTTGCAGTCTTTGCAGATATTATGAATAGTCCCTTAGTGCCTACAATATAAAGACAATTATCAAGACTTCATTAAGAATATGTGATTCGCACCAAAAAAGAGAATATTACTGTGAATCGTATTAATCCTGGAGGACTGGATTTAATAATTTAATAATTGTATTAATTAAGAAGAACTCTAGATATGGTTGTATATATTTTGAAACAGTGGAAAAAAATCATTTTTACCCCAATGAATTCTCACAAAGGTATAATATGCCTTGTTGGATATTCCACTTGATTATAAAAGAATTCTCAGTTCACTACTGTGCAAAACCAAAATGGTTCAGTGATATAATCACCTATGAGCATTCCCAATAAAAAGGCTGCCACATAACCATCTTCTGGGTCTTGTTCAGAAGAATGTCACCAAAATGTTGCCTATGTTGTAAAAACAAATAATACATCCTTGTATGTCATTAACCCATCTCCAGGTTGACAAGCTCATTAAAGAAGCAGCCTTCTGAGAAACAAAATGGTACCATTTGGTGGTTGTCCCATAGAAAGGCTGCTTCCTTCAACAACCCACACTGATACATTTTCTTACATTGGAAGGTCAAAATGGAGCTGTCACTTCAGAAATCAGCAAGGAGTGGACATTGTGAGCTCAGTTTGTTCCCTCCTCTGACGAGTTCATCTGCACATGGAAGTTTAGGGAGTCCTTCTTCTCTGACCTGCACTGGGCAACGAGCTCCCATTGACCAGGAGTTCTGAATCTAAGAAGAACTTGATAAGCATCATATCCTGTTTGCCTGTATGTATTTGTATGGCAAAGGTAATTCATTTCAGGATGAAATTAAATTGTTTGAAGCTGCGCTAGTGTTTTTACTGGTGTCCTTCCAGCTGGCCTTCCCTTTTAAGTGCCATTGTATTTCAAACAGGCTGATCTAAAGGAAGAGGTTACTGCTGCCAGCGTGCATTGTCACCAGGGAGCCAAGAGCTGCAACACCTATTTTATGTTATTTATTTATTTTTAAGCACTGATAGAGGTATGAGCTAGTCTGCAGCTGAGGGGTAATGAGCTGACTATTCAATGAAGGGTCAGGAGAGGGGTGGAATGATGGGAAAGAAAATCTAACAAAATCTCTTAGTATTTGCTGCAAAATGGCCATTTAAAGTTGAGGAAGGGAACTTTTTAAACATGTCATAGAAATTGTGAAAAACAATCCTGGGAACACCTCTAAATCACTAGGCACACATACATTATTGATTTCAGTTACAATTTAATTATTTGAGAGCTTTGGCACATATATGAAGTTTAGTGTCACCCCCAAACCCTGCTTCCCCAAAAAACCAAAATTCAAGGGAACAATCAATGCTCATGATTCAGTGGCATTTTAGATCTCTTCATAAGTAAAAGAAAACACTTCCCTATGGTCTATTTCCTATATCAAACCATCGACAACAAAACCCATCATAAAACTTAGGTAAAGTATGTGTTTTCATCCCGGTTCACTTAGAAACGGTTAAGACAATTGGCCTAAGGTATTAAAAGCCAGAGCTAACATTTAGAGTTTACATTAAAATTGGAGTGTCCCCACTCAGGATCTATTCTAAGATACCCATTACCTTACTGGAAAGCACAAGATTTTAAATATCTTTGGGTCACAGGGGCTATTACATAGAAACTATTACAAGAGTTTTCTTGCTTATGCTCATTCCTGGGTGGGTTTTCTGGAGGAGGATCCATCCCCCAACTGACCATGCACATGGCTGATTTAATGCTTTGCTTCAACAACTCTGTTGCCTGAGTGAAAATACTACTTCTGCCGAAACCTTTTGCTGGTGAGTTGAATACAGTGTTTCTGCCATGATCTTTGAGGAATCTGGTTTCTTGTTCACATCCAGTCCTTGAATGAGGAGAATCACATCAACAAAAGGGAGAGAAAAGGCTGGGAACAGGCAGGTTAGAATGTGCGCCTGAGGGTGGTGGGGAGGGTGTTAGTTTACAGAAGCTCATTCAAAATCGTAACGTAAGCTTCATGTTTGGAAAGCAAAATATTACACTTTCTGCTTCCACAACAGGGCTGGGGAAGCGGAGGGTCAACAATGTCTTGCCTGCTCTGTCCAGGCCAGGTACAAGGGAGGAAGCACTTAGAACTGGCAGAAGGAATTGTATGTTCATCCAAAGGGCTCTGGGTTGCAGCTGTAAGAATGCCTGCCCTTCACATCGGCTACAGGCATTTCTAGGAGAAACCTATTCAGGACAGAGAAAATCAGTTTCGAGCTAAAATTTCCTAATGTCAACTGAGCCACTTGTCCACCATCAGGAGGAGAGTGAGCGAGTCCTGGGGCTTCAGAATGGCTACTGCTCACTGTGGCTGAGGAAAGGGCTCCAGAATGTGGCCCTCAGCTCTACCCACATTGGGCACATCTTCATCCAGTTCTGTCCCAAAGCTTCTATCTTTTCTAAAGTTCCTGGGAGACTCCAGCCAGGCTGGGCATCTTTCTCTGGGTTGGATGGGCCTTTTAATCCCAGTCCCTTCCCCAGCCTGACCCCTGGAAGGCACGACAGGTCTCACAGGAGGAACCCCCACTCTATCTCTGAGAGCAGAGGCAGAGCCAAGCTCAGGGTGAGGCCAGAGGTAGGATCCTGGCAGATGGCCTGCCCAAGAGTGCAAGAGGGATCCTAGGGGCTTGATCTTCCTGTGGTGGGTGGAGAGAAGAGGGTCTGGGTCCTCCTTGACTCGCTCTTTCCCAGCAGTATCAGTCTGAGGCCTAGCAGAGCAGCACCATTCCTAGGAGGACTGGACCCCAACGGCCACATGGGGACTAAATGCAAAGGTTAGCAAAGACCTTGGAGAAAACTCCTCGGCTGTGCTGTGGCTGCACTGGAAAGCTGACTTAAGTCAGAACAATCTCTGTAAACACAAGCATATGGCCGTGGGCCCAGACCTAGGTAAGAGCATGGGGGATGGACGGACAGAAAAATGTATTCTGAATGTGGAAATTCAATAACACAATTTTTATAACCAAGTCTTAGTCGGGAAGGGGTTTCCTCCCATATGATCTTAGAAGAGTAAAGGGGGGGAAAAACCAAAAACAAAAAGCAAAATTGAATTTGGCAGTGGGCGTTGGAAGAGCTGATGATGTTTTTATTTCCAGACTAATAACATGGTCTATCCTAAGTTTTGGCTTTTTGAAGCGGATTTGAACTTTTGCACAATCTGTTAACACTGGCATGCACACCTGTGTATATGTATCCTGATAGTAGCTGTGATTCTAATTCTTAATTTAAAAAATTTGATAAAACTAAAATGTTAAATGAAAATACTGATGAACACCAACCAGATGGCTGGTATTCCTTGGGAAATTATTTAAAGCATTTTGAATTGGAATGACAACTTCATTATTTAAAGAACTCCTAATGCTAGCTCTAACAGGAAGCTCTCTGGCCCAGTGCAGTGTGTCCCTGATTTGCCTATTGGTAAGAGTCACTGAGGAGCTTATGAAGTACCAGCCCAGGGCCACCCTGTCCTTCTGAGTCCCAATGTGGGAATCTGCACAAAACAGGGGATTCTTATGATCAAGTAAGTTCTGAGCTCACTCTAATAAAGAGCAAATGGGTTTTGGAAGTGAATTTTGTAAAAAATGTAAGTAGTTGAATTAGTTCATATGATCAGTTCTGTTTTTTTTAGAACTTTTCTAAAAAATATAAAATACTTTCCAAATCATAATTTTATGTATGGCAACACAATGTAAGACTGACCCCTTCTTGTCTAGTTTGTACATGAAAGACCACAACTGGTGTTCCTTGTCCCAATGTCATCAAACTGTCATTTAAAAAAAATGTTCAGCTACAAGTGACTTAGAAGAATCAACGTTCTATTGACTTACATATCAATGTCTTTTTTAGGAATCTCTATCCTAGAAATATAGGATTTTCAGGAAGTCTTTTTGTAAAAACCCAACTTTCACCTACAGTGAAAAGATGGATGAAAATTAATAGAAAGATCCATAAATCCATTCACAGGGAAGAATGTCCCAGGGGCCTCATGATTCACAGCAGCCAGGCTGCATCGAGGGCCTGCTGGCCTGGGAGACTCAAATTTGTTGTCTTCTGGTGTCACAACTGCTCTGAAAGGTGGGCACCATCACCTCCCTCTACAGGTAGGAAGACTGGACACTCAAAGCCTGCCCAGTGCCACACACTTCAAGGCTGTCCACCAGCCTTCTCTCTAGATGACCCCATGGCATTGACTAGAGTCGGTCACCTCTATCTTACTGACACCAACAGAAAAGAAGTATTGGGAAGTACAGCAAGTATCGATTACATATTTAAAGATGTCTTACTTGAAGTTTTCCTATTAAGCAGAATACTGTAGTATATATCATCTAGATTTCTCCTCTATGTTTCACTAAAGATAACTTTTCACTCGTTTAAAGCAATTGTGAGAATCTTAATTCTCCCAAAATGTATTAAATCAAACTTAAGCACAAGCAGATTATTTTTTAACAAAAATGTTCCAGTTGTCCACAAAGTGTCCCTAGGTTAATTTTTTTTTAAACTTCATCTATTTAACCAAATATTTTCATGCTTGGCAGAATAAGAAATTCTAAAATCTAGAGAATGTTTCAAAGTCCTTCTTTACTGAAATATTCAGAATTCCATCAAAGTAAGTTTTCAAGAGAAATAGTCAATGTAAGTGCTAACTTTTCAGAAAACATATGTGTGGTTTGATATTTTTTAAATGAAGACATCCAAATTTGAGTATTTGGGATGTGGGGGTTGGGGGTCTAGAATAAGCCATAGATCAGTGATTATTCTTGATCCTTGATGTCTATTAGATCCATTTCACCTGAGGGCAAAGAATTTTATTACCTGTGAAAAGCTTTGATACATTGAGAATACCTTCATGATTGGCCTTGGAGTTAGCAATGTTTGGTCCAGAAAGGTACAGGATGACTTTAGTATTGCATCATCTCCCATAATTATCCAAAATTCAAGTTTGTAGAGATGGGTCTCAAGGTGGATGAAACTTGACAGTTTTTTCATGGTAATACCATTTGCTTAGACTTCCTAAAAATAGAGCTGAGAGAGATTTTATGTACAAGTCTGTATGTTTTTGTATTTTCATTCTGTAAGCTTTCTTTAGTGACAATTGTGAGCAAGCAAAACAAATTGGGCAACTGCTTTATTTTAAAATGATTATAGCTTTGTAATCACCAGTTTTGTCAATTTATTTTTAAATGAAAAAAATCAACATTTAAAGGGTCCAAAAAAAGGCTGATAATTTTTTTTTTTTTTTTTTTTTTTTTTTTGGTTTTAGGAGACATTTACAAACTTAGTCCACTGTTTTTTTGGGAGAGAAAATATCATAGGGAAGTGAAATCAACCAGCCAGCCCCTTGCCCCTAAAACCCCCACAGGCTATAGATAAAATTACTAAAATTAGTCTAAGAATTTGCATTACTTTTAATGCATGGAAAATAGCGAAATTATCATGCCAACATAAGGAATAGATACTATAATTCATAAGTGCCTAATTATCAAAATAATGACAGTCATGATTAGATGCAACCTAGCAATCTTTTATAAGATGCAACTACATATTATATGATCATTCCTGTTATATATTACATTCAATCCTCATCAAATTAAGCTATGTATAAATGGCATCTGAAATAGACATTTAATTTCACAATAGGGTCGTATTCCGCTACTGTACATCCATGGCATGCAATTAACTAGGCATTAACTGTAAAGTGTCATTACCTTCCAGAAATCCAAAGAACATGAAGAGTACATATACAGTACTAAACATCAATTAGATTTGAGTGACTTTCCTGTTAAACAAAACTATATTGCATACAGCAGCTTTGGATATTTCTGTCATTTTTCTTATATATTCTGTAGTCACCCCAAAGTCAAAAACTGCAAATCCAAATTGGATCTGTTAATGCTACAGAGCTTAATGAACTGTTGTCAGTATTAGGACACAAATGATTCTATGTTCCAAAATGAAATCTGTTTTATTTTAATTTTTCTTTCTGCCATAATTCAGAATCTTGAATCATTAAGAATGTGCTGCGCGTGGCCAACAGTGGACTTAATTTTGAACTGGAGACTCACTCCCACGACACCGGTGTGTTCATGTTAGAAACAGGGGTCTGCTGAGGCCTGCCCAGCAATGCTCTTCTCTTTGTATATGCTATGTGAAATGGCTGGCAGAAAGGATTTGGGGGTGTCATCTCAAAATGCATTTCATAATATTTGTAAATGATAAATAAACTCTAGCAGCTAGAAGAGGAAGGTCCAAAGAAAATGACACGTTCTTATAAAAATGCAGATAGATCATTTAGGTCTGATCCAATGATTCCTAAGCAATTAGAAAATTACCATACTGGAGCAGAAGCTTGCACACTAAATTTCAATCTCCTCAGATTGTGGTATCAGAGGCTGTTTTTGGAAGGAGGGGAAAAATTGATTGCTGGACAGGCTTTTCCATGCTCTATCAGCTCTGATAATGACTTAGGCAGTTGGCATGGACGACAGGAATGTCCTCTACACTCAGAATTCTAATAAACCTCCTGTGAAGTTGCACATACCCATCCAGACGGTTCATTCTGGTCTGCATTCCAGGTAGGTGGAAAATTGTTATGTTCTCAAATTGAGTTTGAACATGATATGGTCGTGTGAAATATTTAAATATCTTACCTACATGCTACTAAATCAAAAACTTGCTTTCACATTTACAAGATAAAACAGCATTTAAAGTCATTGTGATTTGTTCATTTCCTGTTCATATACAAGTGACCTAAGTTTGCTTCTGAGGCAAAAACTGTACAATTCTCATCATTCAGGCATTATAAAATGTCTTTCTTTAAAGTCTTGGGATATAAACAGTTGATTTATATGAATTACATATTTTTCATCTGCATTAAGAAACAATATACATCTTTTTTCAGAGTAATTTAACATCAGCTATGATAAGCCTAACAGTCATAAAAACTGACCCTTATCACCTGTGACCACCAATACTGTTACTTTTATAAAACTTGTGAACATTCTTTGGCCACTTGGGACATTGCCCACTTAGAGGGAACTGCACTTGGGCCCTGGATCCTACAAAGATTGGCCTCCATAAAACCTGAGGCCAAAGGACAGCTTTAACGGAAGCCAGTTGTGAAGGGAATCAGCGTAGAATATACAGGAGTGGTTTCCATTCTCAGACACAAGTTCCTTGACGTGTGGAGAGGTGTTTTCGATTTCGGACCCCTGAAGTCTTGTCTTTATTATCTGAAGGCTTCTGCTGTGAAATATCTATCAGGGCACTGGCAATAGCAAGACCTGGAAGGGAAGGAGAAGGATATTTAAATGCTTGCTTCCCATTTCTGAATGGCAAGCCCTGTGGCCCAGGGTCCTGCTCACTCTTGTTTTATGTTAGTTATGAAATGTTTTCCTGATCATTTGCCATCAAGTAGTTTTCTGTTTACTAAAATATTGCTTAACTTGGTCATGTGCGCTTCACACTTGGACCACAAGAATCTAACAACATTAGCTGACTGACTCTGGACAGTCAAGTTCAGTGTTTGACCAACATCATGATCAGTGGTGTTCCCACACCTTAGTCTTTGTGCCTGAACACATTAGCTCTGGATGTATGAAGAATTTTCACTGTTAATATAGATATTTTTTGTTTTACAAAGTTCATACAAAGATTTTAAAAAACCTGGAGCAGTTTTAGGTTTATAGAAAAACTGAATCAATATTGATACATGATTATCAACTGAAGTCCACAGTTGACTTTTTGGTTTACCCTTTGTGCTGTGCAGTTCTGTGGGTTTTGAGAAATGCCCACTGTCATGTGCCCCCCAATATAGCATCACACAGAAAAGTTTCACTGCCCTAAAAATCCCCAGTGCTTCACTGAGTCATCACACTCTTCCTCAAAGCCTCCAGCAGCTACTGATCTTTGCTTAAAGTCTTGACAGTTTTTCCCTTTCCTGGGTGGTACATCGTTGGAATCCGACAGTGTGGCCTTTCAGATTGGTTTCTTTCACTTAAAACTATGCACCTTCTATAGTTTGAATACTGAATGTCCCCAAAGGCCCCTTGTTAAAGGGTTAGTCCCCAGCGTAGTGCTTCTGTGAAGCAGTGGACTCTTCAGGAGGTGAGGCCTAGTCGGAGGTCCTTAGGTCACTAGAGGAGTTCATTGAAGGGGACTGTGGGACCCTGGCCCCTTTCTCCTGGTTCCTGGCCATGAGATGAGCAGGTTGCTCCATGAAGTGCTCCCTGCCATTGCATGCAGCATCCACCACAGGTCTGAAGTCTGCCTGATCATGGACTAGAACCTCCCAAACTATGAGCCAAAATAAACCTTTTCCCTTTATAACTTCATTACCTCAGGTATTTTATTATAGGGAAAGAAAGCTGAGTAAACACATTTCAGGTACTTCCATATCTTTTGGGGAAATGATAGCTCATTTTCTTTTACAATGAATAATACTCTGTTATATGATGTACCCTGGTTTATTTGTCCTTTCCCCTATTGAAGGGCATCTTAATTGTTCTTACTTCCAAGTTTTGGCAGTTATGAATAAAGCTGTTATAAACGTCTGTGTGCAGGTTTTTATGTGGGCATAAGTTTTCAATTCATAAATACCTAGGTGTGCTACTGCTAGATCACATGGGAAGCCTATAACTTTGTAAGGAACTACCAAATTGTCTTTCAGAGTGGCTGTACCTTTTTACATTCAGCAATAAGGAGAGTTCCTGTGGCTCCACATCTTCACCAGCATTTGCTATTGTCTTCATTTTGAATTTTAGCAATTCTAATAGATGTGTAGCAGTGTGTCATGGTTGTTTTAATCTGAAATTACTAATGATATATGATGCTGAGCATATTTTGATGTATTTATTTACCATTTGTTTACCTTCTGTCGTGAGGTATCTGTTCATGTCTTTTGTCCACTTTTAATTGGGTTGTTTTCTTTTTTTTTTTTAATATTTATTTATTTTTTAGTTTTCGGCAGAAATAACATCTTTCTTTGTATGTGGTGCTGAGGATCGAACCCAGGTCACACGCATGCCAGGCGAGCGCACTACCGCTTGAGCCACATCCTCAGCCCGGGTTGTTTTCTTATTGTTGAGTTTTAAAGTTCTGTGTACATTTTGGATGCCAATCTTTTACCTGATAAAGTTTTGCAAATATTTTTTCCCATTCAGTGGCTTGCCATTTCATTCTTTTAAACTGTTTTTAACAAAAAAGCACCCTGAGGGCAGAGCTGTGCTATGCACAAATGGACTTGGAAGAAAGACCACCTGTTGAAGTTTAGTTAATAAATGTCTTAGAAAAGGACTGTGGGTATTATTGCCAGAATATGATCCAAAATGGGTCTCCAGCTATCATAGGCAATTCTGAAAAAACATTGTGTTGTTATAGTAAATAATTGTTACTTTGTTTGCTCATTGATTGACAGGAACATTCAGTTAGAGACTCAGAGACAATAGACTTTACTAAACTAACACAAGCAATGGTTCAATGGTGGACCCTGCCTTAGCATAGCTACAAGTGACCACTTCAGTTTCTGTTGATTCCCATCATTCTTGACTAAAACAAAATATCCCAAATCACCATCCTACATCACAGGGCCAGGCTGCTTAGGCTTGTCTAAGAAGTGCTCACTGAGGAACTTCTGACTCATTCTCTTTCTCCAAGGTCTTGGAGGCTTGACTTCCAAGTGAGCTGACCCACCCCAAGCCCTCACGGCCATCATCTCCACCTGTTGCTCTTAGATGAAGACTTCTGTTTTGGATCTAACCCCACAGAAGATGTCACTGAATTATTTTATCCCTGTAGGTCAATTTATTCTATGTAAGCTTCAAATAGGATCTGGCAAGAACAAAACTCCAGAGATTTATGAATAGAAAGAAATGCCAACAGAGAGGAAGGTCATACAGCCTAGCCCAGGTGTCAGGGAAGTCAGGAGGGCAGAGATCAAGAAGTCTTTAAAAACGTGTCACATTGGGCCAGCAGGCTAAGGCCTGCAGATGACAGGCTGTTAAGACTCCTCAAAGAAGACCCTAGTGATCTTTGTGCCATTTTCATGCCTGAGGAAGGAAGCCTGACAGTAGAGCAGGGCACGGGGTGGGAGGAAGTGTAGCCAGCAGACATTAAGTCCCTCGTTTAAGGTGTTCAGCAAAGGACAGAGACATACAGGCATATCTTCTTGGCAGAAGCAACAAGCCCAAGTGATATGATGTGATGATGCATGTGATTATATGAGCACATGTTCTTTTAAAAGGAAAAGGTAGACTCAAGTACATTTGGAAACAAAAGAGAAGGTATTGGGGGAGAAGGAGAAATTTATGGTGTCAGAGGGAAGGTTTCACAAAATTAATGATGATTGGTGGCTAGCCTAATAATTGTATACATTTACCTTTTAAGGCCTGCTGTGGAGTGGCTTACTTTTCTAGGATATTAAATATTATCCTGAAATACTGAGAGATAGCACAGGTTCCAAGTTTAAATTAATATGGTGAGGTGAAGGACATTAATTATGCTCTATAAAATGGAGGTGAAGGGCATTAATTTTTTAAAAAATCACAGACTGTGTTTGTGCTAACTGAAAGTTCAGTCCAGGCAGACCTTAAGTTTCTCCAGCTCTCCTGGCATACTTCTGTCATAACTTACAATTTCCTGCTCTTTCGTTCCTGGCACCATTTTACGCAGAGACAGCCAAATATGACAAATAATGTATGTCTCCTTTAATGGGCACAGAGACCACTTACACTAATTTCAATGATCACAACATCCAAAGATGAAATCATTTTATTCATTAAACTATTGCATGACCTGGGCCAAAGAAGCTCTGAAAAATACTTTTCCATTTACATATGGCAGCAAATGTTGTTTTCCTTATAGAAGATACAGAGCCAGAGAGGAGTAAACAGTTTTGAGTTGCCAAAACAGGAAATTCTATGCTAATTCAAGGCTGTCACAGTATCTGTGTATTTCAGGGTATATGAAGTCCAAAGCCTAATTAAAGTAGTGTCTCTCACAACATGTCCTGGGTTTACTAATGATTCTGAAGCTTGGAGACACATTCAGCTGAAAAATCAGAAGTCATAAACCATATTTCAGTTCTTAATTTACAAATAAAATTGCAAATCATGCTGATTTTTTATTTGACAGCTTTTTATCTTTTCCCTGTGAAAATGGGACAATCAACCACATTTTCAGGTTCTGAATAAATGGATATAAGTGGATGGGAGACGGCCCATTCCCCAAGGCAGTGGTATGTGAATGTCCACCCTGTGCCTTCGTAGAGGACTCCCTACCCACTTGCTCAGGTCTTATCTTTTTGATGGGTCAAATGACAATTTCATTCAGAGTTAAGCTTGAGTGCTTTACTAGATCAGTTTGTAACCCATCATGAGTTATCCTTCCTTATAAATCTTGTAACTTAATGATGAACAACACAATAATCTTACTAACCACATTGTGTGTGTACTTACCTAGAATGTCAACTTGAGGATAAATTTTTTTTGTTATTATTTTTGCATATTTTCATGTTTAAAACATGATGAACTTTACAAAGACAGAAAATAACCAGAACAATCCAGAAGTTCCCAGATCCTCTTTCATCCTACAGGAGGACATGGTTACAAGAATCAAGGTTCATGTCCTCCCCAATTGCGAAGTGTGGGCAGAACTCAGGGGGAGGGGGAGGAAGTCATTTCTGCCACTGCCCTCAGCACACTCTGTTATTGTAAGGAATCTAATTTTCTTAATTGATTTAAAGTCAAGTTAGTAGCTCTTTAAAAGATAATATTACCTCCCCAAATCCCTAACTGAACTCTATGTGGGGAAGAGACTGAACATACAGATAATGGCAAGACTATACAAAACAACAGAGTTCTGACCACAGTCAGCAGCGACATGCTCAGAAAACCAACCCATTATCTACAATGACCATCCCAGGAAGCCAGCCTGCTATAAGTCAGACCAGTAGGAGTTCAAACTGCTATCTCTAGTAACAATCCATGAAGTCAAAAAATAACCCTGGTACTGGTGGGGGAGGGGGGGTCCAGATGGCTTGCACTTTTTTTTTAATAATTGACAGCTTCCCTAATTTGTCCCTACTTCCAATTTAGGACAACTAGAGGGAGGGAAATGCACACCTAACCAAATGAGCAGAAGGCTCCACTTGCAGTTAACCTGCCTCCAGCTCCCCAGAGCCAGGTGCTCCAATCTCGACCCACCTGGGGCTTGCCTGCTCCTCTGAAAGCTTTCCCAAGCCTCTGTCTGACCTCAAGTGTTTGCCAAAACACAAGCGATGGTGGCTCACTCCCTCTCTATAACAAGCTCCTAATAAATAGCTTTTGCTTGTTTCCATTTTGTTGGTCTTGGGTTTATTTCCACACTGGCAATGAAGAAATAAGGGCAACTTAAGGTCTTTCCTGGATTTTTCAAAAAGATACATATCGATAAAATAAAAGCAACCTAGAAGTAGTTTCATCTGGTGCGCTCTTTCTCCCCGGCTAGACATGCCAAGGAGCTTTCCCGATGGGAGGTCTTCCAGACAAGACCCTGAGCGCCTTGCGCCCTGGGAGGAGGCGCTTGGTCCCAGCCAGATCCTGCGCAGTGGCGCGTGCTGAGGCCGCGAGAGTTCCATTAAAATCAGGTCACTCCTGAAGATCATTTTTCAAAACGTCACACAAATCATCTGATGAAATCCACTTATTGTGTTCTCTAGGCCTAGCATAGTTCCTTGTTATCAAAGCAATACAATTAACTGGGGGAACAATTCATTATTTTAGACTGGCGGTCTAAAGGAATTTCATTTACCATGTCAAGATGATGCACAGACGCTGCAGGCTAGCAGAATTTACATCAAAATATACCGGTAGATTCAATAAAAATGCTGGGGCTTAAAAATTTATTATAAACTTTACCTCTTTGTACCTTTAATTCTTAAATACCAGACACTGTGACATTTAGATTATTTAAATATGAAGTATAAACCACGTAAGAAAGAAAGTCCATCTTCTATTTCCTATTCCATCTTCCATGGCCTCTTGGGGGTGTCAAACTGGTCTTTGTCAAGCAGGTGGCTGCTCTAGGTCACCCAGGGCAGGTGAACTGTGAAGGAGGCAGGTCCTCTTGGAACCACCAGAATTGCCTTCAGCAAATGGGCACAAGTCAGTAGTCACAGGTTGGTTGCCAAAAGTCACCACAACTATTTTGTAAATAGATAGAACAATGCAAACCCAAATCAGACCATTACTCACACTCTTAAAAGAAAAACAACATTTGCCTCCTAAAATTTAAGAACTTGTCATCTCTTTGAACAGGTGCAAATAGTCTCTAAAGAGAAAAAACATAAATGACTAACTGCTAAATATTTAAATGGTAAATACATCTTTTTCAATTGCTAAATTTACAACAAAAACCGCCAAGGAAAAACATCAGGAATTTAGTTCTTGTTAGTAAAACTCTGGTTTTCCCTAATGGAAGTGAAATGGTAATACTCTAGCAGTAACAATCTAATCATAAAATTACTGATGTGTGTTTTTTTTAACAATTATGCAGAACAATTAATAAGTACAGTAATAAAATACTGCACATCAAATGAAACTGCCTTGGAAAGAACATTCCTGCTTTCTATACAAACATAGCACTTCCATTTTACATTTGAACAAAAGCCTTAGAGAAGTCATTGGTTTTGAAATGCTCTCCTCCCAAGTCTCTGCAAAAGCAGGCACCACTATATATTTTAATTTTCCAGGAAAACAGCTTCATTAGGCGTGAAAGGTTAATTGCAGGTTTAAGTGGAGTTCAGGGAACGGTGCGGGGTCTGTGGTGAATTGCACAGTCTGCGTCGGGAAGACTGAATGAGCGCTATAAACTGTTTGCCCTGCTGAAATGTTTTACTACCTCATTTACTATCTGTCTTCTTTTACTGCTTGTATTTGTAGTTCTTCTAAACCTTTAATGGCTACAGTTTTATTTCACTGTAATCAGATTTAAATGGAAATACCATGCTGGGATGTTTAAATGTTTTTCCTCTGATTGTATATAGCCACATACTACTGATCAGAGTCCTGGCTATCCTTCACATGATTAAGAAAGTGACTTTGGGAAACTTTGATGTCACACAGACTCTCGCTATTGTGCAGACTTCATTTAACATTCAGTGTGGCCACCCTTGCCAATATACAGCGAGGTCTAGATGCATAATTAGAAAATACGCATTTCCATTTCAATTTATCTGTTGGAAGGCCAGCACAACTGAAGTCATTATTAGGCAAAACTCCAAAGGTTACATTGTTGGATAAAAATTGAAATGCTTCATGTGCTGAAGACACCAAAATGACAAATGGACTAGTCATATTTGTCTGAGAGTTTTAGGAAATGCTTCCCCTAACCTACTTAAAAACCTACTTAAAACCAATGACGGCTGCAGATGCCAGTGTTTAAATACAAAGGACCATCATATTTTGGTTATAAAGTTGTACTTGGCCTTCAACCCATCATAATATTTTAGAATTTCATTTAAAGACATGCTCTTCAAGTTGTAGAGACTGTAATCCTATCCTAACCCACAGGCGCCTGATCTACCATTTCCTGTGATGTTGCTGAACACTCTCGAATAGGAACTCTTCCCCCATTCGTTAGGACATGCAAAGTAGATCATGGCCATTACTGTCTCAAGTCATTGTGAAATGAAAATCCTCATGGTTGCTAGCAAATTAAGCTTCTTTTAGATTTCATCAGTTCTAATTTTAATTACATACTAGGAAATTTTATGTGGTTTGTTTGAAGTATTTTTTTCATTTTTCTTTTCCTTTATAAACTCAAAGAATCAGCCTTGTAGCTACCTTTCCACATTGGTATATAAATTTGGCACTCAACTGAGAATTCCCTCTTTTTAAGCAGAATGGGGCAATTTATTCTAGTATTTTCTTCTTTCAGTAAAAAAAAAAAACAGTTCTAATATATGATAATTCTTTCTTGTAAACCCTAGTCATCCTTAATTTGAATTAATTTAAGTGTTTATCATTCATTGAAGAAACTGGACTCTTGTGATACATAATGATGTCCATACTTTAGTTTCATTTGGCAGAAAATTGTATTTTAGTGTTTCTAGTGATAAAATGTCATTGGTTGCTTTACATTAAATGAAGTTATGTATGAGAAAGCATTTTATAAAATATTATACAAAATTAGGTATTTAGTGGATTACAAGTGCCCAGAAAACTCCAAAGTCCTAAAGATCAAAGTCATTTGAAGAGTAAATTGCTTCATTCAACAACTATTTCTTAGGAGCTGACTATATGCCAGGCTACTGTTCTTGTCCCTAAGGACAGATAAGATATAAATAATTCTGTCCCTCATGGAGCTTACAGTATAGGGTGCCAAGCACATGTGTTCTTTGGACCAAGTAATGGTGAAGATTAAATGTAAAAGGCTTAGATAAGTGCCAGGCACATAAGAGGTCAAAATGTCAGTTCCTGTCCTTCCCCACCACACCCTCATCATATCACCATCCTCATATTGTCATGTAAGAGGGTAAAGCCAAATAGAAAGCAATAAACAAAAAACTGAGCACTGGAAAATTTTACTGTATCCTGGAGTAGCATTCATCCATTTACTCATTCCAAAACCAGTGTGGCTATTGTGGGGTGAATGTCAAATAAGGGGAAATTGATAGAAAGATGGACTCAAAGACCCGAAGACAATATCAATGCAGGCAGCATTGTCAGGATGGTGACACCATGTTCAGTTCTCCAGGCCAAGTTATTTCGATGCCTGGGATAAAAATTTGAGGATGTGCCCATGAAGACATATAGCACTTACGTCAGTTACCCACTCTCTAAGGAATGTGGGAATGGCTGAAAGCTATAAGGACCCAATGGAGGGTGACAACATTCCATAGAGAAAGCATTACTTAATGTCTATGCTATTGGAAATACGACCAACCAATCATTTACTTTTGTACATTTTTCAGAGTTAATAAAAATGCTTTTCTACCATGATCTAGGTTTTTCCTCATAACTATTCTGTTGAAGTGGGTCAGGAAGCTATTTTTGTCCTAGTTTCACAGATGACCAAAAGGAGGCACAGAGCTAGTGAGTGATCCATGGAGCTCACACAGTGGGGGGTGTGGGGGGACCTCAACCCAGGGCTCTGGGCCCTTGACTCCCACTCTGCTCACTTTGCAGTCCTGGGAGGAAAGTTGTAGCTTGAGCACAAGAATCTACTACAGGATTTGAGCCAAAAGAAAAACTAAAACTAGTAGAGATGTGGAATCAGTATGGTCAAAGGCAAAAATTAATGATGATAGTAATCAAAGCAACAACAATAATAATAAAAAAAAACCCATTCTGTCAACACTAGCTGAAAGTCTACAATAAACCAGGTGTTGCCTTAGGACTTTGTATCAATGTATGCAGATAGGAGTGGATGACAGTACTGGTAAAATCCATGAGCATGTATAGAGGGCATATCGCAGATAGAGTTGTAGTTGGTTGTTCTTAAAGAACACTAAGCTAGGGCGCTAAGATGCAAGAGCTCCTAGATTTGCTAGGGACTGCACAGTCACACATTATGTGAGGGAGGGATGAGGTAGGAGGAAAAGAAAGACAGGGGCAACAGCTCAAATGTGATTGTAGAAATTGAAGATTCCCAAGGGAGATGATCTCTGAGCTGAGTCAACCCTAGCGTGAGGGTGTGGTGTGTTCTGGGTAGAGGGAGCACAAGTCCAACAGCACGGCAGGGAAAGGTATTTGAAAATGTCAGGATCTTTGCTGTGGGCAGAACAACAAGAGAAAATGGTGAGAGAGAAGCCAGAGATGCGGGCAGAAAATGGTCCAAAGGATGGCCTCACATGCCAAACCAGGACATTGAGTTTTAATCTTTAAGGCATGTAGAGTCCTGATCTGATTTTTATTTCAAAAAGACAACCCCTGTCGGTAGCATGGGAGGAAATGGGAGGAGGGAGCCAGGCTACTGTTATTAAACTGGATGGGAAAGCAGCCATCAGGAGAGAGAAGGGGGTGTGCAAGGTGGGTGTTTAGGAAAGGATTACTATGGAGCATGAAAATAGGGTGGAGTCTGAGAAACTCCAAGTTTTCTGGCTTGAGTCCCTGATGCTCACCATCATATGATGAAAAGGAACACCCAGGGTGTTTGGGAGGCAGTGGCTCAGTTGTTTGGTTCTAGACTTAGCAAGTCTAGAACATTCTTCTAGGACATTCTTCAACAAGAGCCAGAACTGACCTAAGGGACATCATGGGGGCTATCTAATTGGATATGTAGGAGTGAGCCTCTGGAATGAAGTCTATCTCATAGGGCTAGAATTGGGAGTTGTCTGCATGGATGGGATCTGAAGACTTTATAATGGCATGGGTGGGGGTAGTGCTAGCTGGTGTAAAGGTTAAAACCTAAACTCTCCATGGCTTAACAAAATAGAAGTTCATTTTTCACAATGCAAAGTGTTCCTGGTTGGTGTCAGAGTATGTAAGGGGGCACAACTCTGGCCTATATGTTATTCAAGGATGCAGACTGATGATATTTCTGCCATCTTTGACCCAGGTTGCTTTGAGCATTGACACATAGGTAGCTGGTGGGAGATGAGAGGGTAGAAATGGTGTATCTCTCCTTAGACCACATTGGGTCAGAAAAGTCCACAACACCCTTCCAATGCCATTAGCAAGTGTTGCTTCCTGGCAACACCTCTCTGCTAGGGGTGGGGATAGAATCTGGCAGTCTCTGCCCTGGAGTGGATGAGTCCACCTTGATAGAATAGAGTGAGGAGGGAAAACCAAGCAGGTCACTGATGGAGCAGAAGACAGAACACCAGGGTGGTGGGGATACCCCCACTGAAACTGGCTGCAGACTCTGTAGGAAGACTCAGCAGTAACTGGTTATAATCTGTGGGTCCTATTTCTGTTTGCAGCAAATAGCTCCCAATTTAATGGCAACTCTAAGCCAGCAGAGTTTGTGGCTCCCAAACTTTTCCTGATTTGAAATTCAGAGCATCCCTTGAGAGACATCTCTTGGAAGGAAGTTGGAGTAGGTGGCTTCTAAGGTCACTTCTGTCTACAAACTTATAGTTGCAGCTGCCCTTCTATAGCAGGCCATCAGCGAGGTCCCAGACATGGCTGTTGTCCCCTGTCACATGTGCTGTCATGTGGTGAAGTCAGGGACTTACTAGAAATGTGCATTCGGTCTTACTAGTTAAGGATTTGGGAAGGAGTGGACATTCTTCTACAAGAGCCAGAACTGTACTGATAATATGAGCTATGGTTTGTACTTAGGTGAAGTTTCTATGATGTCAGCCATACTGGTCAAGAAACTGGCTGTGAGTCTCAAAGCAAAGAGGCTGAGATCTGATCTTAGCTCCAGCAATTTCTGAGCAGCCTAATAGAGCATACGCAGGTGTGTGTGTGTGTGTGTGTGTGTGTGTGTGTGTGTGTGTTTACATAAATTTAGTTTTCTAACTCTTTATGTTTTAGCATGATTTTTATCTTTATGACTCTGACTATTCCTTTTGATTGGGAATACCTAAAAATTAGGGAGTATTTACTCTTAGGTCCCAATGTTTATTTATCTCAAGAAAGACAGGTGCTGGATCAATACTGCTTGAATGGGAATGGAGCAAGGTGCCATGGAGCTGTGTGCTGCTGAGGGATTGGATCCTGAAGAGAAGCCTCAGGTCTCCTTTACTCTAAAGTATGTGGAAATACAAGTCTGCCTCCTTCCATCTCTCTCATCTAGTACTTGGTTTCAGTGGGCAGGGTGGGGATAAGTCAGACTGGGGTGGGAACACCGTGGCACACCTTGGCATCAGTGTGACTGGTTCATTGTGTCCACGAGGGTGACCGAGGTAAGATGATCCTGCAGGTGCCACTGTACTCCCAATGTGTTAATGCCCCTTCCCAAGAACAGGACAGGCTACAGAGAGAGAGAGAGCGAGAGAGAGAGAGAGAGAGAGAGAGAGAGAGAGATGACGTAATTATGCTTCTGGCTCAGGATCTTGGTCCACATCATCTCTGAACAGGTTTCAATATTTGTGGCTGTTTGAACAAGATGGACGAAATACAAAAACAGCTGCCACCCTGGCTTGGTGTCAAAAGCCCTAGCAACTCAGCTCTCCCCAGATGCCCTTGGAGAAGCCTGTGGTATTTTAAACCTTGTTTGGAATTCCCACCACCAGCTCCCCTCAGCTCCTAAAAGGATCACTTCCCCAAGACACAAATTAGTTCACCTTTCATGGTCTTATCTTTCTTGGGAGATTTGGGCAAAATTACAGCTGACACACATGCTTTTTATTAGTTTGTTTTGTTTTTATCTTAGATACCCATTTTCAAGAAATTACACTACAAATTTAAGTCAAGATTAAACAGTTTTTGGTGGCAGTGTGTCATTATTTTCTATAGCTTTTTTGTGAGAATATGGGGGAGTGTAGGAGACAGATACAAGGCTTACAATATGACACAGCACAGATATACCACAATGAATATTAAAAGACAAGCTATCAACTAAAGCAATGAATTTTAGTCTTTTCCAAGATGATGTTCTTGCTCCTCTAAGCTCATGACAGTATTTTAAAAGTTTCAACATTAAAATAAACAGAAAAATACACCTATCTCTGCAAAGTCAAAATATTATTTTAACAAATTCCATTAGTAAAGCAAATTTATGGCTTCTATATAAACACAGATTATGGCAAAAATGGGGGAAGAAAACTAAGTAAAATTATGCAAATCCTCACTCCTAGCCATTTAGATAAAACGGAAGGGAAAATGCTATAGAGAATCATAGTTTTTCCATTAATATTGTTTTAAATTGCTTAGACCTTCCTAAAAGTTATTACAGATAACTTAAAGGCCAAAGGCATTTTAACAAAAACAGAGGTGTCTATAGCCACATTGATCCTTGATAAATCTTTGCAGAAGGAAAAGGCCGTATAGTTGGACAGTATGTTTCTCAAAACAGCCTTGAAACCCTTCTCTGATGTTTGCTAAGAGATCCAGGACCCTGATAGTTCACATTCAATGCAGTAATTCAAAACAGGGACTTTTTGGAAGTAGTTTGTTTAACTGACCTTCTTTAATCTGATTGAGCTGGTATAAAAGAAACCTCCATTCTCTGAAACAATTTTGAGAATCTGAGTCTGTCCCATAAATGCTGACCTCCCTGAGTGAAAAAAA
Source organism: Marmota flaviventris (assembly GCF_047511675.1). Classification (NCBI taxonomy): domain Eukaryota; kingdom Metazoa; phylum Chordata; class Mammalia; order Rodentia; family Sciuridae; genus Marmota; species Marmota flaviventris. The sequence continues at coordinate 14,316,943 of NC_092501.1, forward strand.
GTATCATTTTTGCTCTACTTTGCCTTTGGGAATAATCAAAGTGGCCTTTGAGCTACTATAAATTGAGAAGTGTCACAGAGTCAGCATTGGTGTGAACCTTTCAAACTCCATAGGCAGGTAAATCATAGAGGGAAGCAACTTTAGAGTAACTGGAACTTTCTGATGTCATATCCAGGGAGATCAACTGCCCTGCATCCACACCTAGGTATCTACAGACAGGAGTGAATTCTCTTACCTGGCTTCCACAATCCCTGACCACCTAACTGATTTGCCAAGTGAGTCTGCAGAAGGGGCACCTTGCCAAGCACAGGTTCTTCGTAGAGTGGTGATGGAATGGGTTAAGAGATGGAGGGAGAGAGGCATTCTTATTATCATGTGTCATTACAGGATGCCACTGGGAAGAGAACCAAAATGTCATCTGTGGGAGAGAAGGGAGACTTTGCCCTCTTCATTAGGCATATTCAGTGGTAGATGCCATCTACCTATTCTCTGTAAGTGCCTTAGCTGGCATGAAGATGAAAAAAATTATTTTCAGGTCAATAAAGGAAACCTCTTGGGATCAATGGTTGATTAGAGTGAGATCTTCTGGGTTGTAGGCTGTGAGCTATGTTCTATAAAGGGTTTCAAATTAGTCTTGCTCTGAGGTCTGGGCGAGAGGCCAGTTCACCACCCAGCTGCCTCTGACTTTCAGCCCAGTGGTCGATGAGTTCCCATAATTAGAGGAAGTTTTTATTTTTTTTCCAATAAGAAAAAATAAAACTTATTATTACATTTTAGAGGCATTAAACATAAGAACATGAAGTATCACACAAGTATGGTACTATCAGGTTAAAAATTATAATATCATCAGATTCAATCCAAAATTTCTCATGTTAGAGAAATACAGATTACAATTTTTTGATAAAGTTATTTATAACTTGCCCCAAAACAATGTAAATGGGGATCTTGAAAGGACATAACTTATTTAAAATCAACTGGTAATTTTAAGACTATGTCCTTTTTTGTAAAAGTATATATTTAAAGCATTTTGACAAATCTGGATCAGAATTATCAGAACAAATGCAATTAGCACCCATTTAACTAATTACATTTTATTCCGATGTAATTTTCTAGAGTTAGAAAGAGCAAACCAGTTGTTTTTACTTCTTTGTCAGAACTAATTGAGAAGTGGATGGAGAAATAAAAATGCTGACCATGTGCCGTGCACCAAAGGGCTACCTAATATTCCTAGAAAACCAGAGTAGTCTGCGGAAATGGAAAGAGTGCACAAAAAGGAGGTCCTGATGCTCATGATGACAGCACTCTGCATATGGGATGATAAGTAATGTCACCTGCACAAAATACTGAATGAGCTGCTGGAGATGAAATGTGGCTGTGCCTTTGAATAGAACTGCGTGTGTGACTGGCGTGGGCTCAGCTGGATATATTAACTCCACCAATTATATTCCAAATCTGATTTCAATTCCAACAAACCCAATGATTGGATTGAAGGTAGCTGAACTGCGAGGCTGCTTGAACTGTGCAGATCAGAATCCAGTTGTGGCCTCCCCCCTTTCATAGCATGTATGTGAGGTCATGTCCGGAGGGTTATGATCCCGCCAGAGGAGCTGTTCATTCTAATTCTGAGCACGGCCTTTATTTAGACACGTGAGTCAACATGGCAGGGTCAACCTCTGGGGAAGGGAAAAGTCCAGCACATCCCTAGGATTACCATGGGATGAGACAGGCTGTTTAGCAACTTCAACTAATTGGGGGAAAGGCCTGCTTAAAACAAGGAAGCAAGGAACATAGCACAACAAGAAAAGCATGGAGCACTGCATTCGGATGTGAGCTGCGCTTGGCTTATCAGCCACAGCCACAGCCACAGCCCAGAGCCCAGGCCCAGAGGAAAGGCCTCCCACACTTCCTGAAAGGGCCAGTGTTTTCATACCACAAGAATCTATACCACATTCTACAGAAGGATTTAGAAACTATAGCACCAGACTTCAAATGGTGTGTCTTTCACAGGGCATTTAACCTTTCTCAAACATTTATATTGAATTGGCATTTCAAAAGTAAGGTGAACTGAAAAGAGAAAAAGTGTATTTTTAAAAAATATATAAAAGCAATCTGCTCAACTTTCCATCATTAACATATTGACATATGTTTTGTTCTAGTATTACTCAAAATTAGCTTTCAGATAAAAGTTCATATTAATTATCCCATAATATAATCTAATCACTGCTGACATTTTGAAAGAAGATGTTCAGACAGCCAAGATAAAATCAAAAAGTGGGTGCAAAAATATTCCACGTGTTCCTCACCAAAAGCCTACAACCCCCTCCACCAGTTAATTTTCTCACTCTATAGTGACCACTAAATGGACTCTGTGATATACTCAGACTGTGTGTTCTTCCTTACTTCACATTTCTCTGGTTCATAGGAACATAAGCCAAGATGATTTTGGATAATGTCAGCATTAATTTCATTATTTAATTAATTTTCATGACTTTTAGTATGAAAAATAAGTTCCAATGTGTCAAATGATTTATGCTTTAGATTTATCTTTTGAAGTTGAAATGATTAGTCCTAGAATTAAGTGAGCATTAACTCCAATGTACTGAATTTAGCAAACATTGAAAAATTTAATATTACAAAAGGAACATTTAGTATTACATAAAAATTCTAAATCCTAATAAGAAATTAATGTAATCAAACATAGTGTCTCTGAATTTTTCCTATTTGAAATGTGAGTATACATTAGCCACTACGGTTTGCATTTAGTCAATATAAAAAGTTGAAATTTCCTTTTGCTGAAATGAGTTAAAACCAAACATAAATGTGATTGTGGTACAGAAAGCAAGAGAAGATAATGGTTTTTATTTTCTTATGTTGTTCAGAATAAGTATTCAAATAGAGTTTGTGAATAGTTAGTCAAAGGACACAAGGATTCAATAGACTTGGAAATATTTTTTTGTTGTTGTTTCTTATAATCCCAGTGTAGTACATATAAATCATCTTAAAAGTGTGAGAAAATCAGGTTCACAAAGCATGTTTATAAAATCATTCTTAAAATTCTCATTTACTAATAAAGATGTATTACACACACACACACACACACACACACACACACACAGAGAGAGAGAGAGAGAGAGAGAGAGAGAGGATTAAGCCATATGAATTAACAAGTTGTTGCAAAATATCAAATTAAATTTATATTTGGCATTCTCTGCATTATCAATATAAGCAGAAGCAAAACAATTCCCTGTTTTTAAAAAAAACTGTTTTACCTCTGATTTTGATCAGGATATTCAATCCAGGAAAAAGAAAAGACAGTGATCATCACCAGCTGAAACTGGGACCCCTGATTTGAGATCATTAACTAATCAATACACAATTCTCCTTTCCAGGGACACACAGAACCAGACATTTATTAAGGAACTCTTCAGACTTTCATGCAAGGTAATTAATACAGGCTGTGCTATAGAAAATTATATTTTAATGACTTTCTGTTGAAGTTACATGAATTTTATGTAAGGAAAATCTTATGAAGTATGAGATTTTCTTTTTACCAGAGTTATTAGAATTTGTGTTTGAATATAGTTCCTTTCATTAACACTAAGTTGGTTAGCTTTAATTTGTGAAAAAGAACGTTAAGTTTACTACAATAGTTTGTAGAGCTTTAATTTACATTCATGAAAAAACAAAATAAATTAATTTTCTTTTGTTGGGAAAAAATCTGACAAATGCATTAATCATGAAGGAACTAAATTCAATTTTCTTCACTCTTTCTCAAAAAGATAGATATAGATAAAAGACTACTGATTTAACATTCTTTAAGCAAAATGAGATGTGATGATAATAATGGGGATATTCATAGACCAGAGAATTTTATCATTAGAAGAAAACTTAGAAATTCTCTAGTATAACAAAAAAGTAAAAAACATTTTGGTTCCTAATGGTCCATGGAGCCAGATAGTGAAGAAGGATTATTTTCATTTTCTTTGTTGTAACTACCACCAAAGTTAGAATTATTCAAGTACTAAGTTGGCTTTTAAATTACTTTGGTCCCTCTTGCCCCACACTACTTGGCCCTAACGTTTTGCAAGTGTAGTTGGAGCTCTGAGGAGACCACACTGAATCACAGCATGAAAAACTTTCTGTAGAACTTAGATTTTTTTTTAAACAATAGCCTGAAAACAGCACTAAAATTGTTCCCAATGCCTACTTTTTGCCCTGATTCTTTTGACAAGACAACACAATATTGTCAAATATTTGTATCACTGTGAAAAGATTTGGATACAAAAACATTCAACAGAAATAAATCATAATACAAATATTTTTTTATTTGCTGCTTGTTATTTTACTTTTTTTGAAGAATAAAACTCTTGCTTTTATATATAGTGCAATCTATAGATCAACTTTAAAAAATTTTTTTTTAAGTTGTAGATGGACACAGTATCTTTATTTAGTTATTTTTATGTGGTGCTGAAGATCAAACCCAATGCTTCACAGGTGTGAGGCAGGTGCTCTATTACTGAGCTACAGCCCCACCCCTACAGATCATCTTTTTGATTCCACATGTACACACTGCTTGGAAAGGCCCTTCCTACTCTTAGGACAAAGGAAGATCCTTCTATGTTATTGTCCATTTTTCAATTTTAATTTGTTCTTTAGATATTCCTAGGCAAATACAAAGGAAATTACTAAAAACAGTAATCACAATATTCTTAACAAATGTTCACACTATTAATCATTTTTGAATGAAATGTAATTTCAAATTTTGACCTACAGCATACATCTGTATGTATTACCTGTATATGTATACCACATTTTATATATATAATAAATATTTTTTATATTTATATTATTTATATAGTAAATATTATAATAAAAATATTTTAAATATATATATACATATAATTACTGGGTTACATTAGGATGTTAACATACTAACTTGTAGGACCACTTTAGTAGAGTTACTTCACTATCATTAGAAACACTTCAATCCTTAAGTAAAGGTTTAGACAAAAAAAATACTGCGACAACAGAATGATCTTAAAAAATGGAAAAGCATTTTGCAATTCATCCATTATGTTGGATTCCTGGGAATAATTCATATTCTCCCTTCACTGTGGGATAAAGAAACACTGATATCCTTAAGGAGAGGAAGAGAATAACTTATGTGCCCCCTCACTGTGCATATTTTCCTTGTGCTAAAAATTCTAAGTTCCCTTATCCCATCAGATCTTTGTTTCTGTAGAAATAAGCTTAGATTCTTCTCCTCTTATTCTATGTCTTTTTCTCTGCACATTACTTTTTTTTATAAGAAAGAGGTTACCTTATTTCTTATTTTCTTATTAGTTTTTAAAATCTGTTCTTATATCGTCACCTATGTCAACTTGAAAAAGTCAATATTGATGGAGTGTTTTTGCTAAAGATAATCCTTACTGACATTTGAGAAAGAAAACTATTCTGGTTGTTTATTTATATATGTAAAAAGATTGCATTATTTTATTTTAAAGTGTACTTAATTTTGATGAGCTATTTATCTTCAGAAAACTTTAACAATGTTGGATTTTAGCTAAATGGTTGTGTACAAACCTACCTTTCATTCCATCTTTTCACAAAAGCACACAAATCCCAGTTAACAAAGATAAGTATTACAATAGAAATATTTTCCCTAACTCAGACACTGTCAAACTCACTATGAATATGTGCAGAATTTCTTCAAGCAAATGTTAGTGTTAAGAAACTGGTGAGCATGGGGCTGGGTTCAGAGGGGTGCAAGGAAGGGGCCAACGCCTTCTGAACCTTCAGTCCTGGGTCATGTGTGAGCAGCAGCCTCAATGGGCTGGTCTAACCTTGACCATGTCTTTCTAGGTGAGCCAGCAATCTGGAAGGCAGGGGAGCTCACAAATGTTTAAGGAGCATATTCACACCTAGGCTTAAAACAGGAATTTTTGATTAACCCTCAATTATCTAACTTCAGTTAATCCTTTTTTATTTTATAATATTGGAAAATGTAGAGTTATGAAAAGGTTATTAAATTTGGATAACCCATTTAAAAATGATGGGATTCACAATTCTGACACAACTCTTTAGAAAATCAACTGCTACATGATGTGAAGTTTACTAGTCCCAGAAGTTTCTTCTGGGAAGTTTCTTCTGGGATTGAAACTGGAGTATTTAGGTGGCACCTGCTACTTGTTCTCAGCACCTGAACAATGTCTTTAAGAATCAAACCCTAAGCATGGGAAACAGCTGCCACTAGAAGGTAACTGAGGAATGTATTATTACACTCCAATAGAGTACAAGCCAGAAATGCAGAGGTGGTAGTTGTAAAGGAATGTGAGAACCTTAATGTTAAAACTCAATGTAACTTGAGCCTCTTTCCTCATCCTTTAAAAAGTGCTTATTTCTAAGATGGGAGCTGTGATGACATCTGTAATTCCAGCGACTCCAGGCTGAGGACTACAAGTTCCAGACCAGCCTCAGCAACTTAGTGAGACCCTGTCTTACAATTAAAAAAAAAAAAAGGCTGGGTGTGGCTCAGTGATAGATTGACATATGAAAAGCAAAGTTTTTTATTCTTTAGTACACTTTAGTTCACATATAAATTTCTGAGATAAATGTATTTTATAACGATACCCTACACCCATCTCCTTTAGACTATAATTATTTTCCACTTTTTTTTTTTGTCATTTATCCTTTTTCTATCTCTTTTTAAGAGACCTCCTTTAGTTCCTAGCTTCCTTTTCTTGAAAAAGCAGGTGGTGTGTGATGGCTGGTATTTGACATTTTGATTAAATAATGGCATTACCTAAACCTCCTTCTATTCTTTAAGAACCTCCTTTTGTGAAACTACAAAAATGTCTACTAAAATCTCTCTTACACCATCATCTGTGAGCCACTTAGATTTTCATATCATTATTTGATACTGTGGAACACAGGAAATTTCAGATGGTTTTAATAACCATTTCTGTGATTATGCTATTCCTAACTTCTCATTTTAGTTCAAAGGTAATTTACATTTAAATATCTTCCATATATACACCAGTTATAGAAATAAGTACTGATATTTTGGTACTTCTTCACATCTTAATTTTTCTATTGAAACTTTTTTTTTCAATTTTAGTACTAATATCTATACAATATTGGGTTTATATGACTGTTTTATGTGGACTGACTAGAGGAGCTCCCTGTTTTATCAATGTTTTCATGAATTCCGTGAATATGATTGTTTTTAAAAGCATGGTGGAAATGAATCGGATTTTGCTAACCACGCAAGGTCACTTTAAAGTTCAGCTATGTCTATTCTAGGCTCTTTGGGGGCTGCCCTTTCCCTTGTCAGAGCTCCTCTGTGGCTCTCTGGCAAACGCCTCTCATCTAGCTCTAGATAGTTCCTGTGCCTCTTAGACTCCACGTGCCTGTGGCACCGGTAATCACTTTGTTACAGTTTGGATCTGGATTGTCCTCCCAAGTCTCGTGTCCAGAGGTGGAGGTTTGGGGAAGTGATGGACATGAGGACTCTGACCTCCTCAGTGGGTTCATCCTTTGGCCGACTGGACTTCTGAGAGATAGGACCTCCTTGGAGGATGTAGGTCACTGGGTGCTGTGTGCCTCCCTCCCTCTCTCTCTGCTCCCTTATCTCTCACCGGGTTTCTCTATTGTTATTTTTAAGCATGACTATTGTTAGGTTTCAGAATCAAGCTGGCATCTCACCCAGCACACTTGAGAGGAATAAACTCACTGATTTACTCATGACAAGGCATAAGCACACCAATTACACAGCAGATCACAGCACACACAGCACATGTTGTTATCATGCCCGACCATGGGCCCAGCACTGTCTTGAACAAAACCATGAAGTACTTGCTTGTCTGAAAGATGAGAAAATAAAAGGCTGGTAACCCAGGATTTGAACCCAGGTCTGCCACACACTCTGCCACTCTGCCTCTCAACACAGCTGCAAGCAGCCTGAGCAATGGGTCTCAATGCGAGACTTAATACCCTTCTTTCAAGGGTTTTATAGTGCTTCTTAGTCTCTGAAAAGTCACAGAACACGTACCATGTCTACGTAAACAATCTTCATTAAAGCAAACAGTGCTCAAACTGCAATATACAGGAGAAATAAGTGGAAAGCAGTTTAAAATAAATGAATGTACATTTCATTAGGCAGTGCTTACATATGGCTATATTAGAAGTAATCTAATGCTTTCTTCATTTGTAGAATCACCATGGATTCTTCAGGTAGAAATGCAGATGATACCACTGTCTTTTCCACCATATATAAGTAACTTAATATAATGTTGTCCCTGATGGGCTTTGAAAAACTCTAGAAAGATTCTAAAAAAAAAGAATATAAACTTCTAATGTTTTATATAGTGATTCTATTTTCTGGAAAATTCATTATATATTGAAACCATTGAAACATTGAGGTTAGTGTAAAATAGCAGTTCTAGGTTCAGACAACTTTGAGCAGTCTTCGTTTTTGCCCTTTTGGGTGTCAACAGGCTCTCACTGGCTCTGTCCACTTGGCACAGGCCAGGCAGGGTTCTGGGTCCTGGCTCCTTGCCAGCTCAGCACCTTTGTAGTGGCCCCAACTGTTAGGAGAACCTAGAACGCCTGAAGCCTTCTGAAAAAATGTAAAAACGGCAGCTGTAAGTGTGTGCCTTTGACATGTGTTCTTAAATAGGAAGCAGTGGTAGGTCAGGGTTTGTTTCTTTTCTTTTGGGAGTCAATCTGAAACTAGGGGGATCTTAGCAGGCTGCAGTGGCTCATGCCTATATTCCCAGCAACTCAGAAGACTGAGGCAGGACAATTGCAAGTTTGAGGCTAGCCTCCACAATTTAGTGAGATCCTGTCTCTAAATAATAAATAAATAAATAAATAAACAAACAAACAAATAAATGACTGGGGATGTAGCTCAGTAATTAAGTGCCCCTTGGTTCAATCCTAGTATCAAAAAAAAAAAAAAAAAGGGAATTTGGAATTCTTACCTCTTTGTGTAGCTTTTACTTTAGGATGCCATGTTACTCTGTACGTCCCTTTGTATTAGCTATCTATTGCTACATACCAAATCACCCTTAAATTTATGTGCTTAAAATATCAAACATTTATTGATCTCAATTTCTGTGGATCTAAAGTCAGGAGCTGCTTGGCAGAGTGGTTCTGCTTGAGGCCTCACAAGGGGCTGCTGTTAAGATATTGACATAGCATGCCTGTAATCCCAGCAGCTCGGGAGGCTGAAGCAGGAGGATCCTGAGTTCAAAGCCAGCCTCAGCAACTTAGTGAGGCCCTAAGCAACTTAGTAAGACTCTATATCAAAATAAAAAATAAAAAGGGTTGGGGATGTGGCTCAGTGGTAAAGCATCCTGGGTTCAATAACTGGTGCCCACAACAGAAAGGCACTGACAGAGCCACTGTCATCTGAAGATCTGATTGGGACTTGAGGATCCACTCTGAAACTCACTCACATGGCTCTGGGCAGGCGCCTCTGCTCCTCACCAGGTGGACCTCACCACAGGTAAGTGTCCTCATGACCTGGTATTTAGATTTTTCCAGAGAAAGTTGTCCCAGAGAGAGAATGAAGAGCTAAATTGCCTTTTATAATACAGCACCCAAAGTTGTATTCTATAACTTATTTTTTACACTCATATGCTGCTGGTGGGACTGCAAATTGGTGCAACCACTATGGAAAGCAGTATGGAGATTCCTCAGAAAACCTGAAATGGAACCACCATTTGACCCAGCTATCCCACCCTTTGGTTTATACACAAAGGACTTAAAATCAGCATACTACATTGATACAGCCACATCAATATTTATAGCAGCTCAATTAACAACCTAGGTGTCCTTCAATAGATGAATAGATAAAGAAAATGTGGAATATATATTCAATGGAATACTACTGAGATTTAAAGAAGAAGGAAATTATAGCATTCGCTGGTAAATGGATGGAGTCAGAGAATATCTTGCTAAAAGAAATAAGCCAATCCCCAAAGAACCAAAGGCCAAATATTTTCTCTAATATGCAGATGCTAATTCACAATAGGGGGGGACACTAGAGAAGAAGAGAGTTACCTTATATTAGGTAGAGGGAAGTGATGGGAGGGGAGGTGAAGGAATGTGGGGATAGGAACGATAGTAGAGTGAAACAGACATTATTACTTTATGTGTATATATATGACTGCATGACCAATATGATTCTACAACATGTACACTCAGAAAAATGAAAAATCATATCCCATCTATGAATGTTACATCAATGTGCATGAATGCATTCTACTGTCATGTATAACTAATTAAAACAAAAAATTTAAAACAACCCAGTAAATATGCAATTTCATATAGCATAAAGAGCACCAAGCACCAATACCTTCATCATCCTTTTATCCAAAGAAAAGAGGATGACATTCACCATGTTCTTAAGTGTGTGCACTTTTCCATGATAATGCAGAAAATAATTAGACATGTGGCAAGTTTCCAATATGCCTTCTGCACCTATCACTGGAGAACTCTGAGCTGAGATCATAATGAGCACAGCTCTATCGGAAGTCGTTCTCCATTCTGCTGTACTTCCTCAGGGCGGAGTGAACCCGTCATTCCTTACCAAGTTTGTTCTATGTCACATTTCAGCCAGCTTTCCAATTTAGCTAACTTTCAGGTTCTCTTCCTAACTTATTTGCTTGTGTTCCTGAATAGAATTTGAACACCTCATTTGCATAACCACAATCTGTTGACCCCCTTATCTATTGAAGATCTGCATGTATAACCTCTGGGCATACTGCATTCCAACTGGAGGTGGGCCTCAGAAGAAGTGTTCCTTTTTCCTGTGGGGTCATATTTCCCGGAGTTTTACTGCTGAGCAAGGTCCAACCATTTTAGCCATTTGTAGTCAAATTCTGAAGTTTGCAAATTATCTCTTCCAGATGATACCGTGAAAGAATTCACAGATGCCCACTAAGGTCTAAAACACTTCAGGAATGTGTTACCTTTGCCTACCTGCTATAGTTTGGATCATGAATATTCCCCAAAGGCCCATGTGTTGAAGGCTTGGTCCCTACCTATGGCACTACTGAAAGGTAATCGAACTTAAGAGATGGGGCTTCCTGGAAGGAAGCAAGGTCACTGAGGAAGTTTCTTTGAAGGCAATATCGGGATCCTGGCCCCTTCCCATCATCTCTCTCCTTGTTTCCCTGCAGTCATCAATAAGCAGATTTCTCTGCCACACACTCCCTCCATGACCTATTGCTTTGCCACTGGCACAAAAGCAATAGGCCCATTGGCCATGGACTAAAATATCTGGGACCATAAGCCAAAATAAACCTTTCCTTCTCATAAGTCAGTTACCTCAGCTATTTTGTTGTTGTAACAGAAAGCTGATTAGCACACTAGCTGTTATGGTTTAGACGTGTATCCCCCAAAATCTCATGTGTGAGACAATGCAAGATGGTTTAGAGGTGAAATGATTGGGTTTTGAGGTTTAACCCAATCAGTCAATTAATCCCTCAATAGGGATGAACTGGGTGGTAACTGTAGGCAGGTAGGGTGTGGCTATAGGAGGTAGGTCTCTGGGAGTGTGCCCTTGGGGTACATTTTTTTTTGTCCTTGTTGAGCACAGCTCTCTCTCTCTCTCTGCTGTGTGATATCTTGAGCCACCTTCCTCCACATTCTTTTCCGCTGTGATGTCCTGCTTCATCTTGCAAGAGCCCAGAGGGATGGAGCTGGCCTTCTATAGACTGAGATCTCTGAAACTGTGAGCCCCCAAATAAACATTTCCACTTTAAAATTGTTATTGTCTGGTCTTTTAGTCAACACTGAAAAAGCTGACTAAGCCAGTAGCCAAAGTGTGTTAACTCCTCCAGGCCCAAGCACAAGATCTGCCTTCTCCACCAGCTGTCCTGTTACCACTGACTTCACTAGAATCTCTCTCCATCTGCGCTTCTTTAGCACCTGAAGGCTGTGCAATATAATTCTACCCCTGGAGGTTTACTGTTCATTGTTTCATCAGCTAACACCAAAGAGGGTCTGGCTATGTGTTTTTTCCCAGCTTAGCATCCTCAAATCCCTAATCCCTGGATACCTCTACTATGTAAATATTCACTGGTTAATTTTAAAAAATCTCATCATTTCTTAAAAGTTACTGAATTAATTCTTCAAATTATTTAAGCTTTCCCTGAGAACCTCTTAACCTTAAATTCCATGACGAATGCAATTAGCACTACTTGTTGACTATTTAACTACCTAGAAGACAGAGAAGACACTAGAAGATAGATTGCTATAAGCTAAGGCACACATTACTTCAATTCAGAGTATTTTATAGCAAGCAAGAAACATTCTGAAATCGTTTAAATGTCATATTAATTATTATTTCTGAGACCTATTATTTACTTTTTAAAAAATGATTACAAATGGGATTTTATGTAAAAAAAAGTCAATCAAAAATACACATTAATAATTATAACAGCCATGATTTTTGCTGTTCCCACTCATTTTGTTACTTGTTTACACAGGGAATACTGGTGAGTCAGCACTGAGCTGACATGAAATAGTAAGAATCAGGCCCTGCAACAGATTTCCCTCTGAGCATTAGTAGGAGCAAAATTTGGTCAGAACTCTCTGGTAAGCTATTTCACAGGGTCTTTTTGTTTCTTATGACAGTTGTGAAAAATAAGTAAGAGTTTTTGTGTCTTTAACATGTTAATCACATATGAACTTTTTACTCCAGGGAAAGTCTGTAATACACTTAAATAATATCTCCCTCTGAAAATGCAACAAAATGAACAAAACCCAACAACAAATACCACCCCCCTCAAAGTCCCACTCTGGTTGGGCAGACTTTTTGCTTACTTCATCATATATAGTTCAATCACTCTACCATGTAGATATGGCCCTGTTTTAGAGGAAGAAACTCAAAACTCAGAGATTACTCTAGGTCTTGTAGGTCTTGAAGGCAGAGTAAGAATCCATCCCAAAGCCTGGACAATGTTTCCTCCACTCTGCTGCAAGGTGATAGCATCTGTAGTGTTGCCACATGTGGGGTGGACTGTCCCACCCGCATGGCTATAGATGGTAAATTTCTTCAGTTGTATTGCAAAAGCAGAACTTCACACTGAATTTTTCTGCCATATCTGAGACAATTAGCGATGGAGGCCAGTCCTGATCCTGGTCCTACTAAACATTGTAAATACCCAGACAGAAGGAAAAGGAGGAGTGTTGGAAGCGTGAAGTCAGGATATCTCAAAGTACAGGAGAAATAACTTTCTTTGGTCAAAAAGCTCCTAGCAAAAAGAGGACTTTGAGCTCCCAGGGCTATACTTCTATCAGCCCTGAGAAGTTCCTGGCCACCACAGAGCAGCTAAGAAGCTGGGGTGTGTGGCTGTCTGCATCATCAGAATCTCTCCCCAAAAGAAGTTTCCAAAAAACACTTTCATGTATTCTAATGCCCATGGTATCACAGAGTGGAAATCATAAAATTTGGATTTGTTTTCTAGAACTTTTCTATGCAGCCAAATGCCATAACACATAGCCCATAGGATGAGGGCAAGCTGAAATCACAGCATCCTGCTCACGCTGTGCAAGTTCACTTGCTTTGAATGTTATACTTACAACCATTTTCCCTCTTTGATCTGTGCTGGTGCATGACCAATAGACCAAGACTATTTGGAGCAAAGGTGTCTGAAAGCTAAGGCTATGTCGACTTGCCTTGCTGTGTGGAACAGCAGTCCGAGTTCAATAGGCATTGTAAAAATTTTAATGTTATTTAGGGTTGGTGATTATGATTAGGCAATAGCTTAAATCTGAAGCATTTCAGCAGTAACACTGAGACTAAAATGTGGGGTCATTGCCTCCCAGCATCCACAATCAAATTACTGGTGCCTGGATAAGACACTGAGATTTTAAGGAAGGAGATCGCCCTTTAAAATGCTGCATGCAAACTGGAAAGCCTTCTGGACAAACGAGAAGGAGCTGACTCACTAATGTGCCTGAAAACACTTTAACACTATACTTTAAATGATGCTCTGCTTTGAACAGATAATTGGCCCAATTCTTCCCTTTCTCTGTATCTGTAACTCCATTGAAATCAATGAGAATTGCATATTCAAAAGGGACAAGAGAACAAAGTTGCAGGTTGAATTAATGGGATAAAGGACTGCAGATCTTTTAAAGCTTGTGCAATTAAATTGTGGCCTCACACAATTCTCTAGGGTCACCAGCAATTTGCTGGCCTAGGAAAGCCAGCTGACTTCACTTTCAGAGGTGTCACAATTTATAGAATGCATTTTCTTAGACATCAACACGTGACCCTTCTCAGCTCAAAATCTACCTTCTCACTCAAATCTCTTAGAACTTGATACCCTGGGGTCTGCAATTTCATTCACGCCCCCGCCACCAGATCATCAATCACTCGGGAGGCAGTCTCCATCAAAACAGTCATGAACAAGTAAGCCCATATGAATATCTTATGTTTCTGTAAATATATTTCTTTATTGTATGCACCTGTGTATGTATGTGTTAATTGCTGAAAGCTCCAACTGGCAAGAATTCTGTCTTATTTATTTTATATCATCAGCACTTGACCTTAGGATTTTGCTTCTCAATTACCTGGTTGTAATGGTCAGATATTTTACTCCTCAAAATATTTACAAACATATTGACTAGGTAGTTACAAAGCCACAAGAACAACATTTTACATTTGCCTTTAAACATTTTTTTCCTTCCACCAAAAGGGAAAGAAAGCATCATTTACTAACCACCTTTTATATGGCTGGTTTCTCACCAAATATTTTTTTAATGAAATCTCACAACATGGGGTGGGATGTTATATTTCTGTATTTTTTTGTTACCAATCTAGAAATGGAGGCATAGAGAAATTAAATAACATTGCCAAGGCCACAAATAGAGGATGTAGCAGAGTTGAGGTTTGACTCCTGATTCTGTTTCCCTTTGTCTCACTGCTTGATCTTTGAAGAATCAGGAGAGGGAACATATTTATAAATCAGAAAGTTCTCAACTAGTCGACAGGAATTAAAAATGAAGATTAGAAAATGGCTATAAGCAAGGGTGGGGTACAGTTAAGCTGAAAGGGAATCAGGTGAGGGGAAGGGAAGGGCTTAGGCCTGGCCCTCCACCAGGAGTCCACGAGGCACCTCCAGCCTTGCATGTCACCCACTGATGCAGAGGCAGAGGAGGCCTCATGCTGGGTACATTGCGGCATAAATGTATCTCCATCTGCCTGGACAATTGTCAGCCTCTTACAGACTCCAGAACTCCACTCTTGGGCCAATGTGACTGCAGATTCCCATCATTTCCATGTTTTATGGAACATACCAGATGACTTCCTCTCCACATCCTTCTCTGGAATGTTTCTCTTTAAGAAATGTTTCAAATGTTAACTTTATTCTCAACTTGCACTTATACTTGAACTTTACATTGGGGCTGGGTCCCCAGTTGAGTATTCACGGCTTGAGAATGTCCATGAGCCGTCTGGGCATCAATAACACCTGTACATCACTGCTGCAAGTTGTCTGCCTTCTGCATGGGCTAACTCCATCCTGAACTCTGCTGGCCGCTTCTATCCTCCCTCACTGGACCGAGGTGGGAATGCTGGGAGAGCGTGGGCACTGTTCTGTAACTGGAAGCCACCTGTGAGTTAGAGGCAGGGGTAATAATAAAGCCTGCCATTCATTTTTACCCTACACTAACTGTGGCACTAGCTGTACAGTAATCCTTTACCTGGATTAATTCTCTTGTGGCCCTTATGAGATCAAGGTTTCTGTCCCCTTCCGATACTACAGAAATGTGGTTTTACAGTAGCTAAGCACCTAGTTTAAGGGTTTGCAAGTGCTATGACAAATTTGGGCTTTGAACCAGGTGTCCTGACCCCAGGGCTGGTGCTCTTAACCACAGTGTTGTCCTGTGGGGTTCTGAGTGGTTCTGTAGCCATCTTTGGGAACTGGTGTTGGGACTGATCAAAGGACTTAGGACTGTGTTAGAGGAGGGCATCTGCATAATTAGGCAATTGGAATTATGTTTAAGATACTGATGACAGCTGGGGTATGACTGTTCTGTATGTGGAAAGGAATGAAAATTAGGAATCCGTTAAAATATTATCTTATACATAACTGCAATCTAGCTTGTGAAGTACTTTCACAGTTTATTATCCATCTCGCTAATAATTTCCTCTCTCCAGTGTCTGCATTCTGTGCCAACAGCAGCAGCAACTGCAGCTTGCTCGCCACATTATCTCACAATTCCTCTGCTAAGGTAGGCATAGGGCATACTGGAGGGACTTGGGAGCTCTGGGCAGTCTAGTGACTGCCACAGCCATGTGGCCAGCAAGTGGCAGCAGCCAGGCTCCCTGGTCCTCAGCCACATGTTCCCTCCCTGTCTTGTATGCTCAGGTGCAGAGCCACTTTGCCACCACCATCATGGGAAGGGCGGTGACATTCTCCCAAGATTTTAGGTGAATGAATTGTGGCTTGACATTTTTCCAAGTCCTTAAATATTCTTGGCATTTTTGTGAAATGTCATTTTCTTAGTGTTGTTCAGCTTTCCTTTCTCCCCCTTACAAACACTGTTGGCTGGCCATCTCTGCTCTGGAGCATTCAACAATACTTATGATGGTTTTCCTGAGGTAGATCCCTTAAAATGAAATTATGGAGCCCAAGAGTAGAGACAATTTTGATACACAGCCCGAATTGTTTTACAGAAAGATCTATTATGTCATACCTCTACCAATATATCTGTTTTATCACATGTCCCCCCATGTCTCCGTGTATGTAATATCGATTTAAGTTTTCATTAATTTGACAGGTGAGGATTACTGTTTATAATCTATCTAGTAGACAATAAAATAGATGTTAAAACAGTAATCCTCACTTTTCCTCACTTTCATAAATTTTATTAGTTGTTAGTCTATTTATCAATTGCTTCTTTGAGTATTTTGACCTTTTTGTATCTGCAGGTTAGGTTGTCCTTATTGATTTGTGTGAGCTTTTCCTACAATAAAATCATCAATGTTTTATGGTATCTGTATCATTTCCCTGGATTCCCTGCTTGCTGTAGCTGCCTTTTGCTATCTTCATTATCAAGTGATGACTTCTAGAACCGGGCTGCACCGTCTCCTGTAGCTCTCCAGCCAAATGCTTCCTGTCACTCCAATGGGTGGGAAGCTGTTTAAGTCAGAAGCATGAGATTAAATCATTTAATAGTCTTATGTTAGCACATGGTGTGGTGGTGAGAAAAATAGTACATAAAGGAAGCGCACCATACGGAGCTCTGTTAAGGTATGCAGACGCAGGAAATGAATCATCATGATGACTTCCTAGACTTCAAACTTTCCAACTGAGCATGCAACCAACTACTAAAATAATAGGCAGCTCAAAAAGGAGGCAAAGGGAGGAACCCAGGATGGTTCATGGGAAAAGCAAGGCAGCAACTCCCAGAGGGGAGCAGCCAAGCTCTGTTACCTGTGTCTCCCTCTTGCTGGTTTGGTGTCATCACATGGCAGATGGATGACCACATTTTCCTCTCCAGTTCCAAGTCATTTGTAGATTTAGATAAGTCATTTGCCTTAACTGATGAAATTGGGCCTCGGTGTTGACATCTATAAAGTGTGCACTGCATCAGTATTGTGAAACAAAATGCTTGCCTGTTTGCATTTTATACATAAAGAAAGTGAGGTACAAAAAGAAACAGAAGTACAAACAGAAATAAGAATTTGCTGAGGTTGTCACAGCTACACAGCTCTCATTAGCGGCATGATCAAGATACAGTGGTAATGATTATGAAAACCTGTGTACTATAAAGCAAAAAGGAAATAATAGTCATGCATTTTAGTAGACTGTTGCTGTAATTGTTTAGTATCTTAAAAGAAAAATTTATTAGCAGGCGAGATGAGAAGTTGTGATTTTCCTCTGTGGTTATCACCACTTCTTGCCCCTTCATATATATTCAAATGCCTTTAAAAGGCAGGTAACTTGACTTTTATCACAACCAGTTATAGCCCACTGCACAAAATGTTTTCAGGAAAAGTCTGCTGGAAAGCTCTGTCATACACATACATCCGAATAGTACATTAAAGGCTAGCATACAATATTAATTAATGACCTTTCTTTGCTGTGTGTGTTGGGGTGTGGTGGTCATTAGGAGAATCTTCACAGACACGATGCTGAGTACTGACAATGGGCAGGAACCACCTGGTGTGAGTGGGGAGGGCAGGAGGGAGGTTCAGTTACTGGAGTGGCAATTACAGAGGCCTAGAGGTGCGAAAGGCCAGAGCCTGGATCCCGGATGCTTTGCTGAGAGAGAGAGATGGTTGTTGGTGAAAACCACCCGTCAAAAATTCATCCTACCCGGAGTGATCAAATGGAGCACCTTGACACAGCTCTTAAAAAGTAAAAGAAGCCCATGCAAAGAGTATGAGGACAAAGAGGGAAGCTGAGGATGTATGGACAACCCCTCTCCCTGTTCCCACAGTCCCCACCCTTCAGGGGATGTGCTTGTGGTCTGGGCACTCCCTCTATGTGGGAGAGACTTTGGGCGGGCATTGTGGCAATGGCCCTTCTTGGGTTGTCTTTGGTGTTTATACACCAGGTGGTGGTGCTAAGAAATTAGGGGAATAAGAAGAGGGAACCTCAGGAGTGCCATGCCCTGCCCAGAGGTGAGACTTCTCATAGTTTTCACTCCCCAAATCATGGGGAAACACCCCAAGTAGAAGATGACTTTCCATTTATTTGCTCACACCCAATGCCCACAGAGTGAAGTGAGGTTCAGGCTATCCCAGCTCTCCCATCTAGTTTATTTAGGGAAGATAAGATTCAATAATGCTTAAAACATCCTTTGGGCCTGGTATTTCTGACCACTTACCTCTCTGACTAGCTGTGTTCTAAACTGAAACATACATTTTAGCTGAATTTAAACACATTCAGTATATTTCTTCTTTCTCCAGGCAAGATAATTCTCCCTGGGAATTCTAGAAAATCCCTCTAACACTGTTTGACACTTGCCCCTTCCACTCCTCTCCTATTTAAAATTTATCAAAGTGAAGAACAAGAGAACAAAGAGTACATTTAGTCATCTCCTGTCTCTGGCGTGGTGGGGGTCTGGCCAGACGTGTTTTGTTGGAGGTTGCAGTGGAGGAGGGAGTGGTGGATGAAGCTGAAAGCTGGGTGGGTCTGACTGGGAGGACTCCCATCTAAGCTGAGGCATTTGGCCTGCCTCTCCTGGCTTAATGGTTTTAGGAATCAGATATGTTTGAGTGAGAAACAAAATACTGTTCCCAAGTGCGGTACGAAGTGGAAAAGCTACCCTTACTTACATTTTACACATAAAGAAACTGAGGCACAAGGAGACATAGGACTTTGCAGAGAATATCATAGCTATCAAGTGGCAGATCTGACTGGCAGTTTTACTCCATGGCTGCCTTTGACACTGTTAACCCACAGGAACAAGGAAAATGAGGAGTGGGATGGAGCACAGGGAGAGAGATCAAGTTCACTAATGAGGTCAGAACATAAAAATTTGAAATGCATGTGACCATTTTCTAAAAAAAATAGATTTTTAAGATAAAAAGTAATGAAAAACCAGAGGTAAGGATAGGAAAGAAAAATATAACAGTGTGTGTATGTGCAAATGTCACACACCTCTCTACACACACTGCTCTCCCCATCTCCTGTCTCACAAGGTTTCATTACTAAGAGAATAAGAGAAAGAGAGGGAATCATACAACTTTCCTATCACCAGGTTTAAGAGAACAGTAGTGAGTAGGAAGAGAGGCAGCCCTCACTTTAGAGGCAGAATATGCGCATTAGGGAAACCCTGGCAGAGAATGCTGAGATGGATGGCAAGCCCCTGAGAGTCACTTGGCAAATGCTCAGGTTCCCTATCTGTTCACCTAGGGTTGCCAAGTGGGTCTCTGGTAGTCAGAATAATGCCCCCCAACCCCGCAAGATACCCACATACTAATTCCTGGAATTTATCTTACATGAAAATTCATGGCAAAAGGAGTTTTACAGATGTGATTAAATTAAGCATGTTGAGATGGGGAGATAATCCTGGATTATCTGGGTGGACCCCTTATAATCACCAGGATCCTTCAAAGTGGAAGAGGGAGGCAGAAGAGAAGGTTAGAGTAAAAGTCTCTCCTAGAGACTCCTGGCTATGAAGATGGAGGAAGGGGGCCTCCAGGAGCTGAGAAAAGCAAGGACAGAGATCTTCACTAGAGCCTGGAAAGGAAGTTCTGCAGATCCATTTAGACATCTGACCTCCAGAGTTGTAAGATGATGCTTTTGTGTTGTCTGAAGCTGCCTAGGTCATGGTAATTCCTTACAGCAGCTTCAGAAAATTCATACAGGTTCCTGTGTATGCAGATGCTGTGCTAGATGCCGAGGAGTCAGGGGAGGTTCAAAGTTAAGCAGATGGGCTAATGGAGGGAGAGGGTCCTGTGTGCTTGCAGGACCCTAGGAACTGCTCTCTATTGCTTTTTGTAAGAAATAGTGCTTAGAATCACCAAGTCAAGCACATGCATGATAATGTATACGAAAAACAGCTATTATTTTTTAAAAAATTGATTACTTAAGAAACCCATAAATAAGACAGTGTATGCCTTCTCCTTTGCCTCTTTCTGTATGAGTGCCCGTTTGCAGAGAATTGGGCAGCTTGCTGGCTAATGTGTTGAGGACTGAAATGACATGAGTCCTAACAACAATACTTCAGTCCTTCATAGGTTCCTCTTCAAGTCACATCATACATAGCCAAATGTACTCACATTAAATGTATTTTTTTGTCATAAAGAGTTTGAATATTTTAAAAATATTTACTTTAAGTATCCTATAGAAAGTATGACTGATTATTATTCAATAGTGATCCTGCCTACTTGAAATTCTAATAAAATAAGCAAATTCAACCTATAAATTGTTTACAAGTGTATTGAAATGCTTACGAATATTAAATTTTACAATGTATTAGGCAATATATGACATTTAATAGCTATTTTCTAATTTCAATTTTGTAACGTTTTTAGAGTAAAAAGTTTATTTCAATTCTCAAACATTTTTGCAGGTCAAGGCCTTTGGATTATAGTTTCTGGTTTGGTCACTTACAAGTAGCTGAGCTCAACCATAGGAAAGCCTCTTTCATAAGTACACATATGGAAAAGAAGAGTTAAGGTTACTATAGAAACCATGATACAAAAATTTGAGCACTGAATTATTCCTAATTCAGCTTATTACTGCAACTCCCTTTTCCACGATGACAATCATTTTCATTAAGGGGAAGCAGCACTGTGCAAGGATTAGGAAAATGGACATGGGAGCCAGGCAGTGTTGGACTTCGAGGCTGGCTCTACCATTTGACAATCTGTGTGACTTTGGCCAGGTCACTTAAACTCTCTGTGCTTCAAATTCCTCATCTATAAAATGGGTATAATAATACTACCTACCCCAGAGGGTCATGAGGATTAACCAAGTCAATATTTTCAAAGCACTTACAACAGAGACTAGTATGTAAGATGTTTTATATACATGTTTTCTTGAATTTTCAGAAAATATATATTCATTTGGCATTTGCTGAGTATGGCTATCTGGCCCTTATTGTGAAGATGAAGGCTAGAATATAGTCCTTCCCCTCAAGGCACTAAATTCTAGTAGGAGGCAATGCTGGGACCAAGAGATAGGCAAAACAATTTGAAATCTTAGAAGAAATCAGTTAATTCCAATAATGAAAACTACTTTACCAATTTAAAATTTATTTATTTAAAATAATTAAAGTATCTCCACGTTAATAAATAAAATAAGTCAATATTTACTAAGGGTCTATTTTGTTGCACACCTGTGGATAAACACAGGTGTGTAACAAAATAGACCCTTAGTAAATGTTTATGCAAAAACACTTAAGTAAGAGAGAAGGAGGGCTGGGGCTGTAGTTCAGTGGCAGAGCACTTGCCTTGCACTGTGAGGCACTGGTTTTGATCCTTAGCACCACATAAAAATAAATAAACAAAATAAAGATATTATATCCATGTATAACTAAGAAAAATTAAAGATAGAGAGAGGGGCAGGGGAGGGGAAGAAAGAGAGAGAGAGAAGGAAACAATATAGGGAGCATGCTCTGTGCTTGGGGCTTTTAAGATTTTTTGATTGAATTCTTCTCAATGCTCAGACAACTTTGAGGTATATGTGATCCTTCCCATTTTATAAAAGAGTTACTTGCAACTCAAATGTTATGGCAGAGAGGAACTTGAATCTAGGCAAAACTCCCAAGCTCAAAGCCAATTTTACTTTTGCTGAACCAGTGGTTTTCAAATGTTATCCACATAAAGCAGCTTTAAAACAAAATTGTGCATTGTTAAATGCACAATTTTATTAGTATATATATGTTATGTTTATCACTTTTTAAGCCAGTTACAGTTATTACAGCAAACATTTGTTTATCATAGTCAATGAGAATAATATGCCTCTTATGATGAAAATAGAATCTGAAATCAGAGTCTTTGGTCTTGGAGTCTGATTTATTTCTATTTTCATTTTTGTTGCATAGTATTAAGGAAACTTGATCACCTAATTTTACATTGAAACAGATTTTTAATAGGTCCCCTTATAAATAGGTCCCCTGGCTATTCTTCCAGGAAGCTGACATCGAAGCTTGAATGGCATAGGTGGGAATTAAATTCTATTTTATTATGACAACTATTTGTCAACCCTCTTCTATATTTTAGTAAGCCACTGCATACGAGGGTTCCAGGGAACACATGACAGCCATGGTTCATAGCCTCTTGAGGGGAGAAGTACTGGATCAAGAACATTTGCTGGAGTTAAACTTACATGGTTGGATTTTCCCCCATAGGTATAAATGTACATGGTCTAACTAGCACGTGGAAGAGATTTTTCTCAGTTGAATTTCTACTTAGTGTTCACGGGTTCTGGGCATCTGGTGTTGAGTGAGTGGCATCCTTGGAGAACTAAAAACGAGACTTTCTTCATGTGCACGTCTTCACTCATTCACCCCAGGCTCCCTGATGCAGTTTTAGTAACACTGGGTATGAGGATTAGTACTTTAGGGGCTGGACCCGTGAGGGCAGGATTGTACTCATTGGAGTGTCTTATGGATTTTCAGATCCCTAAAAGTTAGGCTGTCATTTGTGAAGCACTGAAGGAACGAACTATAGCCACTGACCTGGATGGACACTCTAGGCTTAAGCTGCTAGAAATGCTCACTCCCCCTGGATATCAAGAACCCCAGTAGCTGGCACTGAATAATATCAGAAATCAAAAAGAATGAACTTTGGGCTTTAATTTTTGAAATTTAGCTCACTAGGACAAGAGGATCTGATTGCAGACTGTGTTTTCTTTGGGCTTTCCTTTGTAAGGTGATTAAATATTTAGGCTTAAATTACTCTCCAGGGATTTGAAATGGTAGGGGCCTTGTGTTCCAACTTAGGGCACCCTCACGTGGAAGTCTGTTATTAAATTTTCTCAGAGGACTTGATCTCTGCAACCCGTCATGTGCTGTATTAGAAATACAATTGTACATAATCTGGAATGAGGAACAGGAAGTAGATTTTCAGCCTTAGACTTAATTTATCATATAGTTCTCACCAATTTCAGAGATTCTGTGGTTAAGAAAAACAAAACAAAACTATACAACCCATTAGTTACCCCACCATAATCGCCAAAGGATCAGTAGTTGGTACTGGATAAATGGCTAGTCAGAGCAAGACTGTCCTGATAGGTAGATCTCCTCCTCTGGGGGCAATAGCCACACTATAGGTAAGAAAACTAACCACTGGGGGTGGTGGCCTAAAAAAGGTACCAGTCAGCTCCCCTAACGAACCCTATGTGGCCCCTCTGGATCCAGCACCATGTTCACTGCTGCCAGAGTCTCCCAGGATATTTCCAGCTGATGCTGAGCAGGGTGAGGTACTGGTGCAGGCCCTTTCTGCCAACAGGGGACTTCTCCAGCAGGTCACTGGCTTGAGGACTTCCCATTGGCCTGACTAAAACTTTCTCAGAACTTCTCCCTGCCCACCCAGCCATTCTTCCTCCTGTGCTCCCCGAGTGGGAGCTAGACACATACATCCTGGTCTGTGTTCTCAATCATGCTTCTTCCTGTGTCCTTGCCCTTTACAGGCATCTCCCCCAGGAAAGCTCTTGCACATCTCATCTCATCTTGGTGTCAGTTTTTCAGAATTAACAAACTGAGGAATGTTAAGGGGACTAAAACAATTTTCAAAATACAAAATCAAAATGAAATGCTCATTGGGACCCCCTAGCCACCTCTTCATTGCCACCCATGCACACCCAAGTTCCTTTGGAAACATTTTGTAAACCACTCCACAATACCAAATGTGGAAAAAATCATCAATATAGTTTTGCTGTGAAAAGAAAATTAAGATGATTCTTCAAGGAATTCTGATAAGAGCAGATCAAGGTCAAACTGGATCCCAAAACAAAAGGGAGAATATTAAAGGTGATAGATAAGACAGCAGTATAGACACTTTAAACTAAATAAACAGGAACTCTGGCTAAAGGATTTGAATGTCTCTTGGCTCCAAGGAAAGTCACAGGTAATGCTATGAAGCAGGGAATTTGTCATAGTTAAGAAAGGAAGCAATTAAAGTAGGAAAATATCTCAGAAGCATTTTCCAGGTCAGTATGAATAGTAACAACATTCCAGAGATGGTGCTAACCAGTCATGGGAAGGGAGAAATGCGGAGCAGAAAATAATGCTACTGAGCCCAGTTTTTACAGCTAAATGCAAGTTGAGGCTAAGGAAATGGAAGTCACATGGAAAGATACCAAGGAGCCGCCTTGTACTCTGCAGACGGCTTCTATCTTTGAAATGCATTTTCAAAGGTTAAAAACCAATATGAACTTGAAATCTGCCAGATACAAAATGAATGTGTAAATGTTGAGAGAGAGAGAGAGAGAGAGAGAGAGAGAGAGAGAGAGAGAGAGAGATGATAGCAGGGAGCTAGTCACACCTTAAACAATTAACTCCTAAGCAATCAACCCAAGAAGGAAATCATAAATAAGAACCTTCCCCAGTTTGTGACTTATTATGTTAGTCTAAAATTTTAAAATTTCATAAGGTGCACAGGGGGCCAAGTGGATCACAGACACAGAGGCTATGCTGAGAAGTCAGAAACAGTTTCCAGATTTTGATAGATTTCAGGGACGGTGTGTCAAAAGAGGAGCTTGACACTGTCAGCCAGTCTCCCTTGAAAATTAGGCTTCCGTGTACAGAGTTCGTCAGGTAACCAATTTCCACTCTCACCTCTGCCTCCAGAAGCAGGTCTCCCAGGACGGCACTTTAGCAAAGACCTGTCAAATCCCCCGGATGCTTTTCATCACTGATTTCCTTCTTTAAGTTGTGTCATTCACGTTAAAATAACAAATTCACATCCAATTGATTTCTGAAGGAAGGAGCTGCCTCCAAATTATTCACTGATTTTCTTGAATGTACAAACAAGCAGAAAGCGTAGGGGGGAAACGCATTTGCGATTTGAGCTGTTTGCTTTTTTGTAGCTTCTCCTGTGGAAAACAGGGAGCCATTCCTTCCAGAAGCTTCTGTTTGGCTAATACAATGGTTTCACTCATCACCATGCAAGGGGTTCCCTTCCACTAATGTTAATGGAAGTCACTCTGGTGTATCAAGGGGAGAACAGACCCCTTTGTCTTTTTAATTGGTCCTATAAAACAATAAAACTCTGTAAGTTCTATCTAGAAATAAATTTTGGCCATGCATACTATGCTGCTTTAAAAAAAAAACACTTTTTTTTTTCAAGAAGATAATAAGTAGCTTCCTGGTTGGACACTAGCTAGGAACCAAACCCATAAAAAAGTACATCAAGATTAAAGGGATAATAGGTAATTTTGTTCTTTAGGAAGATGATGTTACTAAGTGTGCCTGCAAAGCATGGGGCAGAATACAAAGCACAAAGAGCCTGGTAAGATGAAGCAATTGGAGCCGCAATTTAATGGAGGACAAGAAAGCAATTAACAGTGTAAAGTCATTGATGCGAGGGATAGACCTCGAGATTAGAATCTTATTAAAACAAAGGCTGGTACAACTTGATTATAATGAGTTAAGTTGAAAGAGCTCCAAAACAATCTCAGCGTGCAGATGTGGAAAAGAAAACATAATTTACCCTATTATTATACTCTGGGCTCCATAAGGTGCTGGTGGCATCAGGATCTTTTAACATCCATCTCTCAACTGAACGGGACAGGAGCTGTCTGCAGAACTGGGCTGGGCTGAGGGGACTGAAGGTCATTGGCCTGCTTTCACTTCTAACATGATGACTTCTGTGCACTGATGTTAGGAAACTTTCTAGAAAAGTAAGGCTTTTTTCTTCCTTCTCTTTTTTCAGTTTTTTCCCTTGTTGGTGGCCTTTTAATAACAGCACCACCAAGACTGTTTTGGGGTCAGTCTATAGATATGCTATGGTTTGCAAAGAATTAAACTGCAGTCTTCTGACACTTCCTTACTAGTTCAATATTTTAAGTAAATATTATACAAGGAACAGTAGAGAAGAGACAGAGGACACCAGACATCGTTCATGATGGAAAACCTAACTGTTCACAAATGAGTGAACAGTTACCATTTTGGTGTATCAACCTTTTCAAGTTGGAATAAAAGTTCTTAAGTTGACATTTAAGAATAAGAGGGCTGGGGTTGTGGCTCAGCGGTAGAGCGCTCGCCTAGCATGTGCAAGGCCCTGGGTTGGATCCTCAGCACCATGTAAAAATAAATAAAATAAAGATATTGTGTTCAACTACAACTAAAAATCAAATATTAAAAATAGGTGGGGGGATAGGAAGGGTAGCAGAATACAATAGACACTAGTATGGCCCTATGTATAAATGTGGCTATATAACCAATGTGATCCTGCAATCTGTTCACGTGGAAAAATAAGATTACGTACCCCATTTGAATCAAATGTATGATATGTCAAGATCATTGTAATGTTTTGAGCAACTAATAAAAACATTAAAAAAAAGAATAAGTTAGAAATTTTTTTCTCTCAAATATGTAGTCTGTTTTTAATCAAAATAGACCTGAATGAGGCTCAATTTTTCCTTCAATTTTAAAAATCTAATTTTATATTTTATAAGCCATTTAATAAACTCCAAATGCATATTTTATGAATTAAAGCATATTTGCTTCTATTTTAAATGGAACTATTTCATGTGTCCATATGAAATAAAATGTTGTGTTACATTTTAAAATTTGCAACCTACAGAGGTTTTATCCACAAAAACTTTAGATGGTAGGACCAAAATATTAGTGAATTAATTCTTATGAGAAAGATGATGTTTATATATTTATCCTGTGACAGTGAGGAGAAGTCCATGTTCTCGCCGTTATTTTACATCCAGAAACTGACTGTTGTCAATCAGGTGGGTCTGATTTGTACTCCACTGATTACTAGTTTTGTAGTGGAATGCCTGTTAAATCTCTTGCCCCTTTACATTGAATTGCTAGTATTTTATTATTGATTTATAGCTATTCATATATTTTGCATTATCATCCTTTGTTTAATATACCTGAGTCAGTAAAAATGTAGTTTTTTATTATTTTTATTTTTATTGGTATCAGGGATTGAACCCAGGGTTTTTAACCACTGAGCTATACCCCCAGGACTTTTAAATATTTTATTTAGAGATAGGGTCTTGCTGAATTGCTTAGGGCTTTGATAAATTGCAGAGGCTGAATTTTCCATTCTCTTGCTTCAGCCTCCTAAGCTGCTGAGATTATAAGCACATGCCACTGTGCCCAGAAGTATAATTAGTTTTGAGTGATTAAAAGAGGGGACTTTGGAGCCAGTCTACCTGGGTTCAAGTTCCAGTCCTACCACTGTGTGCATTGAGCAACTTTCCTAACCTCTCTGTGTCTCAGTGCTATCTGTAAAATAGGAACCATATGCTACTTGTTTCACAGGGTTGTTGTGAAATTAAATGTACTATTATATGGAAAGAGCTTCCTATAATATCTGTCACAGAGTAAATATTAGAAAAACAATATTATTTCTTATTTTATAGTTTATCTTTTCATTTTTCTAAATGAAGGCTTTTGATGAACTGAAGATCTCAATGGTAACTGTTGAATTAATCAGCTTCTTTATAGTTTAAAATTTATATTTTTAAAAATTCCCTCCCTTTCTCCAAAGTCATTAAGATCTTTTGTAGACTGTATAATAAGTGTTTTGTGATATTACCTTTCACATTTAAAATTTTAAGCTACGTGGCATTAATTTTGATTTACCATGAGAGATAGGGGCCCAATTTCAGGGATTTTTTTTTTCATATGGACAACCAATTTTTCAACATTATTTATTGGAATGTACACTTTTTTCCTTATGTGTCAACAATGCCAACTGTTGTGAATCATTTCTGAATATATATATATATATATATATATATATATACACTCTCCACTTTTTAAAGTTGGACCATTAACTATACAGCCAATACCACATTGTCTCAGTTAATATAGCTTCACAAATATTCCTTAAATTTCAATAAGCAAATATTTGAATTGTGATCTGTTTCAGAAGTGCCTTGGATGGTCTTTGCTCCACAATGAAGCTTTTAGGAGTAGAAAGATATCTACTTTTCTGAAGGTAGAAGCTTCTAATTAGATTATTTTATATACTGCTTTATGTGGCTCTTAAGCATCTTTCAACCATAAATCATGTAAAATATTATTTTCATTTAACAGGAAATCCAGAGTTTAGGGAAGTGGAAAACCAAGTAAAAAAATGTCCTGTCTTTTGGGGCTGGGGTTGTGGCTCAGCAGTAGAGTGTTCCCCTAATGTGTGAGGCGCTGGGTTTGATCCTTAGCACCACATAAAAATAAACAAATAAAATAAAGATATTGTGTCCAACTACAACTAAAAAAAAATTAAAATAAATAAAATAAAGTTTAAAAAAATGTCCTGTCTCTCAACATAGTCACTATCAATAATTTTTGCATATCTTCCAGACTTTTCTTTAATACATATACCTGCATGGGGAGGGTTTATAAATATGAAGAATTTCACCTTATGCATTCTGTTTTCCTGCTTACTTCCCCCTACACTCAACAATATATTGTAGAAGCCTTTTCATGTCTACTAAAATAGCCATATTTTAAAAATTGCTTAACAGCTTTGCTGTAATAAATTCAACAAGTCAGTGACTTTATAGCTATAAACATTTATTTCTTAATTGCACAATATGTCAAGGGTCAGGGGTCACCTATGTGACTTTGCTTCACACAGTGTTTCACACCAGGATCCAGGAAGTTCCTATTTAGGACAGACAGAATGAAAAGTGCGGTGAACTCTTGCAATGGCTCTTAGAGCTTCTTGGATACACTGTGTCACCTCCACTAATACTTGTGTGGCTGAGCCTGACTAGTGGGTGGGGATAATTGCACACACTCTGCTATGCAGTTCACGTATATGTATATGTAGGTGGGATCCATAGTGTTTCATGATTAAGAATCATCATAATAATTTAATAATTATTATATTTTATAATTTAAGAATCTGGAGGTGGCATCCTCAAATTTCTAGCTTCTGTTCCAGAAAAATACAAAATCTGCCAGCCTGGCCCAGCAACTCCTAATGGTAGCAAATAGCTGGAGCTGAGAGCAGCTGTGCCCTTGTGAAGATGCTGTAACATTTTCTACAGTCCCCATCACTCCCTATTGTCTCACACCTAACCTATTTCCCCCACTAAACAAGCTCTGTGATCCATGTAGGCATTTAAGGCTTCACGTTTCTCCTGATTAACATCTAGGATATTTCTAATTTTTCATTATTATATACAAAATTGAAATCAACAGGCTTGAATACTTGTTCAAATATCCTTAATTCCTAAGAGAGATTATTGAAGTACCTTCCAAATTTTGAGATAAAATGACAGACGGTTCCTCCAACAGTGCTTGTGTGCCTATTTCTCCAAATGCTGCCAACACTGGGTATTATGAATTTGTTTCTTCTTGGCTTATCTAATAGGTCACAAGTGATCATTCATTATAGTCAAATCTTACATTTCTTTGCTTATTAGCAATCTGAATATATTTTCATATTGATATAGGTCATTCCTATTTCTTTCTTTGGCATATATGTATGTATGTGAATTACTTATTCATATCCTTTGCCTAGTTTTCTATAGGCACATTTATTTTTTAAAATTTAAGTTAAGGATATTGACTCTGTCATAAATGTAAATAGTTTCCCAACTATCGAATTTATGTATCAGTATTGTGCTCACCAGTCATTAGTCTTTTTTTCTTCCCATATATTCCTTATTAAAAGTCTGCAAAAATATTTACTTATATTTTGATCTAAGGTACTTACATACTTCTTTTTATAATATACTATTTGATCCATCTTAATATAAGGGATGATGTCTAAATTCACATATTTTAAGAGTATCTTACCAACTACCTCATTTATTTTATTGACTTTATTAGTACACTAAATGAGCATATATATTTCTATTTCTGTATTCTTTATTTTTATGATTAGTGTAGGCTAATCTCCACGTTTTAACCTCTGTAGTTTTATGTTTTAATTTCTAAGACAATTATTATTTTCCATTATTCTTAAATTTTTTTTTTAGTTGTTGATGGACCTTTTTATTATTTTATTTATTTATATGTGGTGCTGAGAATTGAACCCAGTGCCTTATACATGCCAGGTAAGCGCTCTACCACTGAGACACAACCCCAGCCCCTCATTATTTTCTTTCCGGAGTTTTACTAATATTTTTGTGCCTTTGCTCTTTTATATAAACCCATGACCATTTTTTTCAGGGTCCTCTCTCTGTGCTCCTTTTGTTGGGTTTGGCTGCAATTTCATGGCCTCCAGGTAAAGCTGACATTTTTCTCTGTGCTCTGAAACCATCTAATGGGCATAGAAAATTTTACTTCTTGAAGGTTTAAAATAATATCCCTGTAAGAACATGTGAACTTAGCACCACTTTTTACGTGGTATATTAAAAGAGCTTTCCAACATTACTTCATGATGATTGGTCAATTTAAACTTTCGTACTTGTGGGTCATATGTTTCTTTATAATTCAAAAGTATTATATAAGTAGAACCATAATCAAACATTTTATTTAAGGAAGACAACACATCACTGAATCCAAGTAAAAAGGGGAATCCTTTTGTTTTCCTATCAGCATGGCTGAACATAATGGGGGAATTTTACAAATCTGGTTTGATGATGATGATGGCCATGATAATGACGATGTAGAGAAAGCTAACTGGGCTCCTACACGTGTCCCCTTTCCTGTTTCCATCCCTGTCGTGGATTATGGCGTCCTCATGCACCTGGGAGATGGGGTGGGCAGACACACAGCCATGCTCTCTGCTTCTGCACAGGCCTCTCCTCTGTCTGGTCATGTCTCCACTCCTCATTTGGCCCACCTGTCAAAGTCCTTGCATCTTTCCAGACCCCGTTCAAGGCTCGGCTTGTCTGTGGACTCTGATTCCTCTTTTGCACGTCACCTCTGAATACAATTCCATGTTCCCTTTTCAATTAAAAGAGTTTTTATAGTTTAGTGAAATTACTTGTCTAAATGTCTTCATTTAGACTTTCCTACTTGTGGGACAGTTTATGCAGGGTCTGGGTCTCACTCAACCTTCATCTCCCTGGAATTCAGCAGCCTCTGGTATATAGTAGATGCTTACTATGTGTTTGCTCAAAGTACAAAGCCACTCTGTGGCTTTCCTGAGGGGAGATGGACAGAGGTGGGGAAAAGATGTTTCACTGGGATTTCTCCAATGGAGGAGTCTCAGGAAGAGGAAGTAGGAAGTGACCTTAAACTCTTGCTGGAGATTCCATACAGCTTGAAATAGCATGTTCACCTTAGAAGAGCAGAGGAGCACAGTCATGTGCCACGTGTTGCTTTATGACCCACCTTTTGGCACCTGGGATTGAATCACACTAGAGAATCCTGGATTGCAACAAGTACCTCAGCAGTGTCCCCAGCAGGTCAGAGCAGAGTTGCTACTTCAGTGCACACAGCCACCTTGGACTGTCTCTCCTGCTTCATTTCAGATCATTTGTGTACAAGTTATGAAGTCAAAGGTGTTCTTTTTATTTTATTTTTTAAAGAAATGATCTTTAGAGGAGTCAAGAGAACATTAACAATATAACAGCAATTTAAAATAAGAAGCTTTTGATGAAATCGTGCTAATTACATGGCCCACTCTGGCATACTTCAGTTTTGATGGTTACTCTGGATCTCATGCACGTGGCAATTTGAGTTTTATTTAAGAAAACAAGTAAACTAGAATTACCACACACTGTTTGCCAGTGAAACCACAGTTACAACTGAGCAATTAGGAGCCATCTAATTGACCTAGAGGTATAGTAATTAACTACCAGGGGATAAACCTAAAAGCTTATTTTGTGGACTCCAAGTGTTTCTGCACAGATCCTACATGCTACTTTAGCTTGCCAGAAGCAACAGCCATTATGGCTGCCTGACTATAAGCAGAAGGAGGTGAATATTTGTGGTGGATTTTAAAGGAAATAACCTCGCCTTTCTCTGTCCAGGTTACCGTGGTAGCTTCACAGGTGCCATGATTTTGCTGCTAACTTAAACAAATAGGACATATAAGAACACATGTCGACCATTATTGCAATGCAACAATGGTCAATATCTTTGTAGGTACTTCAAAAACTAATTTTCCTTGATATTTTTTTTGGAGATTACCAGCACATTTTTATTACAACTCCAGCATTTTTCAGAGGTTTGGTATATGTGTTTGTAATTTTCAGGAAGGAATAAAAATTCTCTTGGGTGCTACCTGCCATACATATATTGCACCTGTCTGCAGCCAATTTCAAAGCTCTTAGATTTTTGTAGAGGTGAGACTAAAGCATTGCTTACTGGATAAATCATGACAAGGCCAGCAAGTTCCCGAGCAAAGCTCAACGTGACTTCCCAAAGAACAACAGAGTCAGAGGAAAGCAAAATAGTGCCAAAGCTCTCTCTAGTCATTAACTGAATAGCCTATGACCCCCAAATACCCCCAAAACACACACACACACACAAAACCATCATTTCAGTCCCATTCTACAACTATTTTGTGGACAGTGGACCATTACCATCAACAATCACCACTGGTGCATCTTCCATCAATTACACTAATTAATACCATTGATTCCATATCAATCATGTTCAAAGCTCTAGGCATTATATGTAGCCTAGGAGTCAGCTCAGGCCTTCCTTGCCCCCTGAGATCTTATTGACTTTTCCTTATATTTCCCTTACTCTTTCTTTACCCTATGTGTGTCAGCTTTCTGTCACTGTGACAAAATACCTGAGATAACCCAACATGTAAAGAGGAAAAGTTTATTTTGGCACACAGTTTTGGAGGTTTCAATTCACGGTCAGTTGAATGCACTACTTTGGGGCCTGTGACTAGGATAGTACCTCATGGTGGGAGTTCATGGCAGAGGAAGCTGCTCACAGAATGCCAGCTTGGAAGCAAAGAGAAGAAAGAGGAGGGGCCAGGGTACCAGTATCCTCTTCAAGGACAAGCCACAGGATCTAACTTTCTTCCACTAGGCCTACCTCTAAAAGATTCCTCCAGTAGTGCCATGGGCTGTGGCCCACACCTTCCATGCATGGCCCTGTGGGGACATTCAAGATCCAAACTATAGCCCTACAGAAGTGCAAATTCCTTCTAAAGATTTTTTTTTTTTTGTCTATTGAAGATCAGATGATAGCTGTCTCCTTAATTTTCCTGAATTCTGGTTCTTTAGGAAATTTCCTTTACTTTATTAATTCTGGTCCTTATTTGGTTCACAGTATGTCCACACTGAACATTCGTAGTTCCATAGACATTGCAAAGTTTTATTTTGGAAGGGGATCCTCAGGAAGGAATCCCATTTCACACTATGCCAGTTGTTTGTCTCATTGCTGGCTCTGGC
Source organism: Marmota flaviventris (assembly GCF_047511675.1). Lineage (NCBI taxonomy): Eukaryota > Metazoa > Chordata > Mammalia > Rodentia > Sciuridae > Marmota > Marmota flaviventris. The sequence continues at coordinate 14,350,869 of NC_092501.1, forward strand.
TCCCTTCTGCTGCTTAGCACTGGCTCCTAGCCATCTTTGGGAGTGGCAAGGTCTCTGTGCTCTAAATGGAGGGCAGCTCTGCCTTCCCTACAACTATTCCCTAATTGCTATGCTAAACCATCAATGTGGGACACAAAGTCTTCATGTTGGTCAAGACTCTGCCATGTAGTCTACATTTAATTTCATCCATCCAACACACTTCTGAATAACACATCATTATTTAAGTTTTACAGAATCAGGAACAAATAGCTATTCCAGGGACTAAATTCATTGCTTAAAGTCACACAGCTTGCAAATCCAAAGCCTTGCTCTTGCCTCTGCACCACACTCTCAAAAACTCTTCTCATACCCTTCTGAAACCCTTCCCAGCTATTGACTGTCAATGTCTGTCACTTCTCCCTCTCCACTTGACCTGGCTTCTGAAGGACCCACACAGTCATAGTCTCCACATCCTACATATATTTCTCTCCATGTAATGTGAATTATCTTGAAATCTAGCCTTTCTCTCATCCACATAATGAAACTCTAACCTGCAAGCTTGGCACTTGTTCCTGATTGCCTAGCCTGCGGTCTTTTCATGTTCTTTATCTTCCTGTTCTTGAAGTGCTGACACCCAGTGAAACATGGCCTCCTCCTGAAACCCTCTCTTCCCTAGGTTTCCATCTGTGTTTCCTGAGAGAATTCAATAGCAATTTTAAAAAGCAACTTATCTCAATTTTTCTAAAGTATTAATATGATTTTAATAGAAACAACTTATGAGCTAACATTTTATCAGTTTATGAAATATTTAATTAGAGCACTTCATTATAATATAGTACAAATATAATTAGAGTTTACAATCACAAGCACAGGGGCACAACAGGCTGGTGAAACAGCTGTTCTTATCTGTTCCCAATCATCTGAAGGTTCTCTGTCTAGAGTAAATAGTTCCTGATTATGAATGATTTGAATCAAAATTGAAATTTGTTACATAATATATAAGTGCTGTTTAATACAGGTGGCTTGAGGGGATTAGGTTCTCTGTAATATCCACAAACATACACAGAATGATCTAAATGATGGACTTGTCATGCTGCTTTCAGAGTCCACAGGTCTGACCAAAAACGTATTATCAGCATGAAATGTCCTGAATTCACTATTCTTGTTCCAAGACAACAAGGAAAGCAGTATCACATGAAAGTTAAGAACTGACTACACATATTGAAAATACTGGTAGCTCCCCAGGACAGAAAGTTTTCTAACAGACATATAAACTACAAAGAGAAATTCAAGAAGTTTTTTACATTACACTTTTAGAAATGTAAATCCCCCTTTACTGGGTACAGAGTTACGCAGAAGTTTACCATGTTCCTTCAGCAGGAAATAGTCAACTCACTGCCATTGCTGTCTGGCAAGTCTGTATGACGAAAGCCATCAGATTTTGCTTTAACGAAAACCAAACCACCTTTGCAATTCCATGAAATTTCAGAAATATTCTTTTGAGAGAAAAAAGGAAAAAGCTCCCAAAGCCTGATTTTAGAATAAATGGAGTGAGTACAGCAGAAGAAAACAAAACCAAAACCTATCTGGGGTTCAGCCAACACAGTGGATGTTTACTCCCGTCCACATGAACATGCTCTTGATTCCTGAGTGCCCTCAAGCTGGACTTGCTTTGCTTGGCCTGCATCTGTCACTCAGTGAGTGAGTGTGTGAGCCTCGGCACCACTCATTTGTGATGAGTTGACAAGCTGAATTAATAATGGCCACTTGCACTGTAGCATATTTAGAGTATGCAAGGTTAACTGGTCGATGCAACAAAGTCACATGGGTCTTACTGAGGAAGAACAGTTTTATTAGCTTACCTAAGTTACATGATCCACAGTCACATCATCTAATCGCCAGAGAACACTGAGGCTACTTCCCTTTCTTGTGATATTTGAAAGTTCCTGTCCATTTGAGGAGACAAATTCTCTAAAACAAGTTACTGAATGATCTTATAGTACTTGGAGGAGATGCATTTTAAAAGAAAAGAAAGTGGAGAATAATGTCTACTGAATGGATCAAGGACAGAGGAACGCCCGAAAGGAGACCCGCAGCAACTCGCCTTGGTAGTCAGCCGACTGCTCCAAACACACATAATTCTATTTCTTTAAATTATTATTTTCCCACCTTTTCATTGGTGCATTACAGTTGTACATACAGATGGGATTTATTGTTACATATTCGTACTTGCACATGGTATGACAATATAATTTGCCCAGTATCACTCCCCAGTATTTCCCCCTCCCTCCCTTCATCCTACCCTTTGATTCCTTTCCTCTATTGCTCTCCCTTTCAATTTCATGAGATCCACCTTCACCCTTCTTTTCCTTTTTCCTCTCTGGCTTCTGCATATGAGAGAAAACATAGGACTCTTGACCTTCTGAGTTTGACTTATTTCGCTTAACATAATGGTCTCTGTTTCTATTCATTTTCCTCCAAATGACATAATTTCATTCTTCTTTATGACTGAATAAAACTCCATTGTGTATCCAGTCATCTGTTGATGGACACCTGGCTGTCCAGAGTTTGGCTGTTGTGAATTATGCTGCCGTAAACATGGGTGTGCATCACACGTGCATCATTGTATGTACAACTTATCTTGCTGTATTGTCCACATGAAGTATTTACATGAGATAATGAGACATCCCGTTCTTTAGCCAAACTCTGTATTTCTAAAGAGAAAAAGCCAGCAAGCCCAGACCCAAGTCTGTCCTTGGATGAAGTTCACGGGCTTAGGCGGGTTAGAGATAACAATCAGACTTTATCCAGAACATTACCCCTTGCCCTCTGCTTCCTGACCTGATGTTTTCCTTCTGTGCATATCCTCACTCTTAATTTCCTTCCTCTGCCACTCAGGTTTTGAATATAATGATGGATGCTTCTTCACAGATCACAAGCTTTCGTTTGCCATGAAAACAATGTGTTTAAAAGAAGAGGAAAATATGACTTGTTTTTTATGGGGCAGAGAGAACACATTTTACAAAAGAAGATGCCCGTTAATGCTATAGGCAGACGGTATCCTCACTATCCTCACCTGCCCACACACCTTGATTAGCACCTTTAAAGCCAAACAAGAGTTCGTGGGCATTTCACGAGTCCCAGTCGGCATCAGCAATAAAAGGTACCAACTGAGATTAAACCAGAGTGACCACCTCCAACTTGATGGCCATAACTCTAATGCCTACACTGAATATTCTTCTCATCAGAAACCTCCCTCAACACTAATTTGGCACAGAGGCAAACAGGCCATTGAGCAAACCTGTAAACCAAAGGTGTCAGACACTAAAAGGTACCATTAAGCTGATAAAATATCTCTGCATATGAGTAGGCATCATTATGGGGCTATATTTCTTAGCACCTAAAGTTTATTGGCTCATTCTCCAAACCTGACAGTGTCCTTCATGAACTATCAAACATATCATAACACTAGCTATTAAAGGAAATAGAGAGTGTACATTTCTCTAAATAATCTTTTCCAGTAGCAGGTAAACTTAGTGCACTTGAAAAAAATAATGTGAAATAACAAGCAACAGCAATCTTGAAAAGATGATTTGAGGGGAAAAAACATTATTTTATAGGCACTGTGAGTCACATAAAGGCCCTTTATATGGCACCATTACTGCAAATTTTAACAAAGATACGGCGAATATAGATGATGAATGAGAGGGGTAGAGAAAGATTCTTACTACCAAGTGCTCAATCAAATGTCTCTGTGTTCCATAAACAGTTTTTAAAATTAGCTGTATTAGAGCTGGTGAAAAATGAGATCTTTCAATTCCTCATTCTGTACTTAATAGGTTCCACATTGTTAATATTACACAGACTGCCACTTTGTCCCGTGAGCTCAATAGTCTACCACCTTCAGTGATCTGGGTGCACAGAAAATGATAAAAGGACTTCCGAGGGCTTCTCTGACTTTCCTGTGATGGGACCTCCATGATTTAATGTGTTAAATAAACACAAAGCTAAGCATAAAGCCAGAAGCTGCTCTTATTTGTGAAACACAAGATGAGTATATATATCAAAGGAAGAAATGACAAGGGACTTTGTGGTCATTGTTCCAGCTAGAAACTAGCCCTCCTACACCTTGGGTCCCACACACCAGAAACACATTATCCAAATAACATTACCCATCATGAGACTATCACCTTGGCTTTAGAATATGTAACCAATTTAATTAAATGCACGGATATTCTTTAGAATATGGATATAGTCTTGGCAAAATTCTTTAGAATATGGATATAGTCTTGGCAAAATTCTACAAGTGTGCCCTTCCTTCTGGTCATGGGATCACAATGGGTAGGTTAATTACACGCTTACATGTACTCATTCTCAGGATTGTTAAATCCAGGAGTTTCATGAACTGCAGTATGGTGTGATGGTAAGAGCATAGATTGAAGAATCAGAAAGATCTAAATCCACATCCTGAGGCAGGTGGTCAGGAGTTGGGTGGTCCAGATCAAGACACACAAGCTCTGAGCTAAGAATGTCGTACTGTAGAACTATCACAGTAGATGATACCTCACACACTATCTAGCATGTAGACATTTTTTTTTAATATTGCAGCATAGGAATTGGCAATATTACAACTTGTTTTAGTGGGGTCAGCAGACTGTTGATCAGCTTTCTTAGAATTGCCCAGATGTGTGTCAGCAACTGAAGCAAATAGCAAAGGGTTGTGAAAGAGAGGCGGTCTGCTAGGGCTGCTTTTCTGTTTTTTTCTTTCTTCTGATTTTTGTTTCACCTCCCCCCTTTTATTAATCATGTGAATTCTTCAACTACCCATGGAACCAGCAATTTGTGTTAATTGCCAAATATGTGAAAGGTTGAATACATCAGTGTAATGGTGAATGAGATTTAAACCTTATCCTCTTTCAAGGGTTTATAGCATGGTAGAGATTACTATTTTTTCACTCGTCTGGTTCTATGCACCTTCCTGGGCATATGGGAAGACCATACTCCTTTGAGCCATTCATTTGCGGGGGTCACATTATTAGTTTCAGCTAATGAAAAGTCAGCAGAAGTGACATGCCATTTATGGGCCAGAGCTTTCAAGAGATTGTGAGAGATTTCCATGCTCTGATGCACCCTTGTCAGCAACATGCTAGGACAATGACATAACTTAGAAGAAACCTAAATCCATGAGTCACTTGATGGAGTGCTTCAGTTGGCTGAAACTAAATTGAGTGAGTGAAATTAAACATGTTTAACTTTTCCAGTAAGTTAATTGGTTACGTATACCAATTAACATTGAGAAAAAAGTATAGTAATAATTTTGGTAGAGGGTAATAAATACCATATAAAGATGTAAAGAGAACTTAAGCTGAGAGGACCATATGAAGGAGAAGTAATTTTAGTTCAGTCTTAAAAATTAGGTATTATTTAGCTATGTGACAGTAAAGGGCATTCCCATTCCACATGTTAGAATCACTAATGAACAGAGTTAGAGAGGTAAGTACCTGCAGGAAATCACCTCTCATCCACCAGGCCCTACCTGTTGGACTGTCATAGGAAGAAAAGGAAAACATGCATGGTCCCTGCCCTTTTAGAGTTTATTCTCTCATGGGGAAGTCAGATATTAATCAAAGAATCAAATATACCAAAAGAGAAAACGAACATTGAGTTACACCTGTGACAAATATGCATCACAGAATAAGAGGAATGGATCTAAATGAGAGGGACATCATTAACCTAGGTACATATATGAAGACATGAATGGTGACACTCTACTTTGTGTACAACTAGAGTATGAAAAATTGTGCTCTATGAGTGTAATATGGATTGTAATGCATTCTGCTGTCATATAAAACAAATTAAAAAAAAAAAAAAGAAAAAGAAGAAAAGGAGGAATGGATCTAATTTGGAAGGCCAGGAAAAATCCCATGAAGAAGAAATGATTGACCAGGATCTAAGGAAGAAGAGGAGTTGATTAGGTAAGTTGCAAGGTGAGGAGAGAGCAAAGTTGAGAGGATTGCTACCTGAGAGAATATGGCCACGAGTGAGGGAAATAGGTCTCTAATATGCAGGTAGGCTTAATTTTTATATAACTTCACAGCAGTCCTGAGATTGATATGCCATTAAAAAGTGAGTATTTATCCATTGTTGGACTTGTCTTACTGTCCTTATGGGAAAGTTCTGGATTATCTTTATGTAGTATACTCTACCTTTCTTGTAGAAAAAAAAGAAAAATAATTTTTGCTTTATTCTATTTTCTTTGCTAATAAAGAGTGGTTATCAGAAAGAAAGAAAAGAAAGAAAGAAAGAAATGAATAGAATATGGCCTGGGACAAGTTCAAGAGGCAGGCAGCAGTGAGATTTCACAAGAGAACATCACAAGTTTCCATCTTTATCATGAGAGCAATGAAAGGTCATTGGCACGTTTTAAGTAAGATGGTGACAAGATCCAGCATTTCTACCTAAAAGATAACTCTTTTCCACAGTTTATTTTGTAAAATAAATTGGAGGGGGCTAAGGATGGAAGAAGGGACCAGTTAGGAAGATTCTGCACAATGTCCAGGTAATAAACACTGGTAGCTTCAACAAGGATGGTGGCAGTGGAGAGAGAGAGGGAGGAGGAAAGAGGATGAGAGCTTGGTCAACTTGGAGGTAAATTAGACATGGGGTGTAGGACAGAGGAAGTGTTCTGCTTTATGTGAGAGAGTGATAGACAAAAGAGACTGGAAAAAAGAACCTTGTATGGTGGAGAAAAAAAATGAGTGCTATTCCAAACACAATTACGGCTTGGATGTTCGTGTCCCCCAACTTCATATGTTGAAACCTCCCACCAAGGTGATGGTATGAGGAGGTAGGGTCTGTGGGAGGTGATAGGTCACAGGGACAGAGCCCTCAAATGAGATTTGTACCCCGACAAAAGAGGCTCAGAGAACTGTCTTGCCTCTTCCATCATGTGAGGACGCAGTGAGAAGTCATCCCCCCATCATCCCCCCATGAAATAGGGACACTGGCGCTCACCACAAGCTGTGTTCTGGTACTTTGATCTTGGACTGCAGAGCTGTAAGAAGCACATTTCTCTTGTTCATAAGTCATTCAGTTCATGGTGTTTTGTGACAGTGGTCTCCACACACTAGAACACACATGCTGGATTGAGGTGACTTTACTGTGAGCATGCGGAGGAGAGGCAATCTAGCTCTGGGTCTGATTCTTATAATAGTTGGTCTCAAAAAAGAATATGTGCTTAGACCACCTGGGGATCTTGTTAAAATGCAGATTCTGATGCAGTAGGTCTGGGATAGTATCCATGATTCTGCATCCCTAACACATTTGCAGGCAATGACAATGTCTGTTATTTGTCAAACTAAAATCAATAGGTATTGTGGAAAGTATTAAAAATGAAGACCAAACTAAAGGGAAAAAAGTAACTTGAGAAATCTGTACTCAAATTTGACAACATCAAAAGCCTAGAATGTTTATAACATTTGACAGTAATTTTCTGTTTGAGAAATTTCTCTAAGGAAATAATTTATTCTAATGCTATGCGTAATGATATAGCTATGAGAATAGTACTACCCCAGTTGAGAAAATGTATGGATCCATTTTAAAAGAAAAAATTCTTACCCCCACAGTGTTGACTTAAAATTACTTTTAGTGTTACTTAAATGTGTAAAAATATGAAATTACATACTGACTGTATAAATTATGGTGCTTATACAACCCAAACAAATGTAAAACATCTACAAATTAAATACAATATTTACAAAACAAAATTCAATCAACAAAATTAATTTAGGGCGACTGATGATATTTATGTGAACCTTGATTGCTGCTGGTTTATGTGAATTTGATACCAACCACATGGAGGCTTGGGAGTTGATGATTCCCTGCTACTGCCATGTAATGCTCCGCGCTGACACCCTTCCCTCTATTTGAGCTTGCCTTTGTCCTGCACACCATGAGGACTTCTGGTGTCACTCACCTGATAAGGTCAAGCACATAATCATTTACTTATAAAGTAGATGCCGCCCTTTCTCACCAGTCCACAACAATTAAAGTGACAAATACTGCCTCCAGTGGGCTGTGAATCCAGAAGACAACTCAGGCACCGAAATTGCCACAAAGTAAGTTTTTGGAATGGATGATCTTTAATATGCTTTCATGAAAACTCTTTTAGAAAATCCTTCACAAGGATTTTCTAAATCCTAAATGACCTAAATGACCTTTAAAAATGGTGGGGAAGAAGGCCAAGCAAATTACATGCATGTATGAATATGGCACAATAAATCCCACTATACGTATAATTATAATTTACCAATAAGAAATGAAAGAAAATAATGAATAAATAATTTAAGGATTATCAATATTACAGTATATAATGGGGTCATAGGAAATAAAAGGAAAAATATTTCATTAGAATGTTCGTAATATATTGCTTTTAAAAAGCAGGTTACTGCAGAGAAAGATTCTGACAAAATTCAGAATCCATTAAAAATACTGAAAAAGCTAGGGATAGAAGGAACCTACCTCAACTCGATAAAGGCTATATACAAAGAAACCAAAGCCAATATCATGGTAAATGGGGAAAACTGAAAGCATTTCCTTTAAAATCTGGAACAAGACAAGGATGTCCACTCTTATATATAGCCTTTATCGTGTATTTAATTTGTAGATGTTTCAGTACTAGAAATTCTAGCCAGAACAATTAGGCAAGAGAAGGAAATAAAAGGGATAAAAATAGAGAAGGAAGAAGTCAAATTATTACTGGTTGCAGAAACCAACCAACCAACCAAAACATTTCTAGAGCTAATAAACAAATTCAGTGAAGTAGTAAGTTATGAAATCAGGGTACAAAATAAGTAGCTTTCCTATAAACCAATAATGAATCTTCTGAGAAAGAAATCAGGAAAACAATACCATTCAGAATAGCCTTAAAACAACAACAAAAACAACAACAAACAAGCCAAGTACAAAATTAACCAAGGAGCTGAAAGACCTCTACAATAAAAGCTATAGAACATTGAAGAAAGAAATTGAAAAAGAAACAAGGAGATGAAAAGACCTCTCATGTTCATGGAATGGCAGAATTACTATTTTTAAAAATGGCCAAACCACCAAAAGCAATATATAGATTTAATGCAGTTCCCATCAAAATACCAAAAATATTATTCACAAAACTAGAAAAAAGTCCTAAAACTCATTTGGAAGAATAAGAGACCCACAGTAGCCAAAGCAATTCTAAGCCAAAAACAACAACAACAAACCCAAACAAAACAAACAAAAAACAAAAACAATGCTAGAGGCATCACAATACCTGACTTCAAATTATACTACAGAGCTATAGCAACAAAAACTGCATGGTACTGGCATAAAAACAGACACACAGACCAGCGGAACAAAACTGAAGACACAGAGACAAACCCATTCATCTACTGTCATAACGATACTTAACAAAGGTACCAAAATATACTCTGGAGAAAAGATAGCCTTTTTAAACAAATGATGCTAGGAAAACTGGTAGTTTATATCTAGAAGAGTGAGACTAGTCCTGTAACACTTACCATGCACAAAAATCAATTCAAAGACCTAGGAATTACATCATAAATTATGTAAATCCTAGAAAACATAGAGTCAACACTCCAGCATATAGATAAAGACAACAACTTTCTCAACAGGACCCTGAAGCACAGGAAATAATGACAAGAGTTAATACACGGATGGCATCAAATTAAAAGCTTTTGCTCATCAAAGGGAAGAATTAAGAATGTGAATAGAGAACCAACAGAATGGGAGAAAAGTCTTTTCTAGCTACTTTTCTGACAGAGGATTAATATCCAGAATATATAAAGAACTCAGAAAAATCTAACAAATAAATAAATAACCTAATAGATAAATGGGCAAATGAACTAAACAGTTCATTTGAAGATAAACAATACAGCTAACAAATATATGAAAAAATGTTCAACATTGTGATCAATTAGGGAAATGAAAATCAAAGTTATACTGAGATTTCATCTCATTCCGGTCAGAATGGCAGCCATAAAGAATACAAACAATAATAAATGCTGGAGAGGGTGTGGAGAAAAAGTAACATTTTTACACTGTTGGTGGGATTGTAAATTAGTACAACCACTATGGAAATCAGTATGGAGGTTCCTCAAAAGAGTAGACAGGCAACTACCACATAATCCAGCGATACCACTCTTTGGTATTTATCCTAAAGAATTAAAGCCAGCATCATAGAGCAGTACATGCATACCTCTGTGAAAAGTAGCACCATTCACAACAACCCAACTATGGAACCAGCCTAGGTGTCCATCAGTGAATGAAGAGATAAAGAAAATGTGATATGTGAGTGTGTGTGTGTGTGTGTGTGTGTGTGTGTGTGAGAGAGAGAGAGAGAGAGAGAGAGAGAGTTTTATTCAGCCATAAATAAAAATGGACTTATGTCATTTGCAGAAAGATGGATAGAACTTGAGGACATTATAATAAGTGAAATAACCCAAACTCAGAAGATCAAGGGTCGTATGTTTTCTCTCATATGAGGATACTGCAGAAGAAAAAGGAAAATAAAGGTGATGTGGGAGTCTCATGCAACTCCAAGGAAGAGCAGTGGAACAGAGGAAAGGGACCAGGGGCAGGGAAAGGGAAATACTGGGGAATGATACTGGCCAAATTATATTGTTAGATTGTGAGCATGTATGAATATCTAACAACAAATCCTACCACACGTACAACTATAATGCTCCAACAAAAATATGGAAAAAATAAAGTGTACTGTAATTACTAGTAAAATAATAAAAAAGCAAGTTGCAATCTATATGAGTATGTATATATGTATGTATGTATACATGAATGTGTGTGTGTCTGTGTATGTGTGTGCGTGTGTGTGCACATGCGTGTGTGGGCATGAGAGCCATTATAAGAGAGACTGGAAGCAAGCATAGTAAAAAGCTAACACTGACATGGAATTACAAGTGAATTATATATTTTTTTCTGTTTTTGACAGTGTTTTTAGAACTTTCTCCAATGAATTTACAAGAACACTGAGATTAGAAAGTAACATTTTAAAAAAATGAATTTTTATACAAAGCGTCTGACACAAAACTACTAGATGTAATAGCTTAGAGATAGGTGGTTTTTAGTGGATGAATTGCAAGGCCTTGTTATTTTGATGCACAACCAGGAAAAAGGAGTGAGGAGGTACAACTCCTTCCTGGTGGTGAGACAGACCATGGCAGGCATCTTCTAGACAGTAGGGCAGTACCATTTTCTTCCTAGTTCTGGAGAACTAAGGATATTATTGTAAATTCTTGACATGCTATATAATCTCCTTGAGAAAAATGAAATTTCAAAAAGGTCTGATTCTTTGAATCCATTTACTTATTTATTTATGGATAAGATGCACATTTCACATAAGTACTCTCTACTTGTACAGTCACTGTTCATCACTTAATTATACAGCAAAAGCCATGGATTACAATTGGGAGTGCACAAAGATGTAATTATAGGATAAGTACCTGGTAATTTCTACTCTCCAAAGTGAAAATTGAATGTTAATTAGCCTTAAGCATATTACGGTAGGTGCAATTATCAGGTAGTATTTGGGAATGTGTATTTTTTGGATCAGCATTTATTAAGGGAATTCCATGTAGTTGCTGAGGAATATGATAAAAAAATGCTGCAGACCTTTGAGCATGGATAAAAGAATAATTAGCAAAGTCAATTCCACTATCACCTTATTGGTATTATTCTATTCCCATTGATCCCTTGTAATTCTGTCCTTCTAAGTGCTCAATTATTCACTATTCCCAGCTTCCTGGGAAACTGGGAAAACCTGCACATGTGATACATACTTAAGCATGGAATGCCTGAAGAAGGCAAGCCCAATAAATAGAACCTGTTTTCAGCAGTTTTTTATTTAAATATGAAATCATAATGAAGTGTCCAGGTGGCAAAATTTTTTGCTCCAGCAGCTGCAGCACCGACTCAGGAATTCAAAAACAGAAGCCCAACAGATTAACGCTTCCCCACAATATTATCTCTGTAACATGCAATTTGTTCTCAATGATAATTAGATATTTAGAGAGAGACATAATTAGGAAGAAGCAGCTTAATGCTTTTTGTTGTTGTTGTTGTTTGCTGAGAATCTCCTGACAGCCAGAGGATCCTCTGTGGGAATAATGTGATTCTGGTACTGGAATTTGCAATAGCCAGCTAGGTTGAGATGCAGCTTGCACATTTTGCATGGTGAAATAAAACCACCCTAAATTCAACTCTTCCTAGTTAATTGGTGTGTTATATCTCCCATCCTTGAAAATAGGCCAAGATCTGTTTATAAGTGCTTCACAAGCATAGATTACTAAAAGAAATATTGAGCCACATATAAAGAGTAATGAGATAACATCCAGGTTCAAATTCATTTGGAATGATGGTGTTTAACACAGCCACATAAAGGAAAGGTCCAGATGGAAACTTCCTTTGACCTGTTATGACAGCAGGTTTTCTTCTTCCTCAGCTGTAGTATTGCTGCCATCAGAGCCCCAATCTAAATGCACACTATAGTCCCTTGGAATTTTATTTATAGACTCAATCACTAGGTTCCTTCCAACGAATAGAGTGGAAACCAAGCTACTGAAAGTGTCTTTTTCCGTGTCCCCTCTAATGTCCTGCCACGGGCTTTGAAGGGATGGTTTGTAAAGATATACTCTATATCTAATGTCCATCTGACCATTTCTGAATGTGTTAGAGATCCTTATCCAGGCAGAAGACCCAAGCTTTAGTCATAATGTTCACCCCCAAAGTCACGGTTCTTCCTACACCAAAAACCTACAAGAGCCTTTCTGTTCTCTCCTCCCCAAGTGGGACTACTAAACTGACTCCTACCACTATTGAGTATTTGTCCTTTGTAAAGAGCATATAGTGGAACCACACAGTGCATCCTCTTTTGTGGCTGGCTTCTTTTGCTCAGCCATATGTATGTCAGACTGGTCTGCATTGTTGCATGCAGCAATAGTGTATTTGTTCCATTGCCATGTGCTATTCCCATGTGTGACTATATGACATTTCATTTATCCGTCTGTTATTGATGGAAGTTTGGAGTATTTCCAATCTTTAGCTATTATAAATTAGGTTGTAATGACTATTCCTGTAAAAGTCCTTTGGTACCCCATATATTTCCATTTCTATAAGCTAGATACCCAAAGATAGAGTTGGCCTACTAACTCTTGACAGATGTAATTCACTCACTCATGTACACAAGAACTTTGTTTCTATAACAGAAGGGAAGAGAGTTTTAGTAAGGATGGGTTTGAGATGGAGTGAAATGCAGAGTCTTTCCCCAATTCAGGCTTACAGACTAGATGTGAGTCCCTTGTGCAGGAGGGCAAAGAGGTTCTCATCTGGATGTGGTTCATGGTCAGATGGAAGAGAGTCTGAGATCTAGAGGTTGCATCCCTAATTCTCACCATCTGCACAAAGCCCAGTCTAGCTTTGGTGCTTAAGAGAACAAGAATTTGGGATTACTGAGAGGCTGCAGCCTCAGATAGTTGCTGTGTTCTGTTCCTGATAAGCGATAGGAGTGCTGTGACATCTATAAAGGGTTTATGGCAATGGACATGGACAAGGGACTTCTGGAGTCAGAGAGCTGAAGTTACATGGTAACCTTGGTTTATTCCTTTGAGACTCCCAGAAATAACCAGTAGCTCTTTGGGATGCAGTGCAAAAGGCTTGCCATCTGTTGGGGTTGAAGGACCTGAGGACATCTCTCTATTTATAAAATTAGTCACCATACAAAGAGGCTGATGCTATAGCAGCAGAATGAGCAAACACCTGAGAGCCCTGTGTGGAGCACGTTCCCTACCTGCTTCTCACTCTCCAGTCAGGCCTCTCCCTTACCAGAAGGTTCTCTCCTTTCTGTTTGGAAACCATCCAGCAGCATTTTAATACTACCTAGAAGGAGTCTGAAAGGCTTCACAGAGGAGGTGACAATGATACATGAGCCTGGAGAGTGGTGGGATCTTTCCAGGTGACAAAAGGCCCTAGATGCTAGAGAGCATGGGTGAAGAGATGGAAATATAGAACTATGGATACCCGTAGGGAAGCAGGACTAGGTCAGCCTGGCTAGGCAGTGCCAGGCAGGTGTCAGAGCCCAAATGGGGCTCTTAAGGCCACTCACTTCAGTGAAAGACCTGACTGCTGGCCTTCCTCCCTGTGCCTCCACACACCCTTTCCGTCTGTGCTCCCTGCAGCCATATGCTTGCACTCATTGGCTCGGTTCTCAGGGTTTATTCCAGGCCTTTGTGGCTCAGATTCCCCACCCCCAAACCCCTACCTCAGAGATATCCCCTGCTCGTGAATGCTGAGTGCTGATCCTGTGACATCTTCAGGATCAGGACCTTGGTGTGTTGGTCTGTGTGGTGGTATTGGAAATGGGGCCTGAATGTTAGAAAAGGAGGCTGGCAAAATAAGTAAAGGCTGCGTAGCCTGCTAACTTTACCTTTTTAGGAATGGCTAGCCCTAGCCATCCTTCCGTGACAGAATACACTGTGTGTATTTAAGAAAGTTCCCTCTAGCATGAGTGTGGAAGACGGCTAGTGGAAGTTAGTTAGTTCTGAGGTTAGGAAATTCATCTAGAGGCAGATCCTGGAGCAAACTGCTGAACAAAGCAATGCAGACAGAAGAAAGAGCTTGAGAGAATCAGATTTCCTGGGTAGGGAGCGCTTAACAGATCAGGTACACAGTCTTCACACTTCAGTTTCCATATTTACAAAATGGACATAATTTTATCTACATAAAAGAGATCTAAAGCACCTAGCACACAGCAGGGTTCTATGGACGCCTGCTCTCTCGCTTTTTGAACCATAGAAATAGTGTTTAGGAAATGAAGTGGTCTCAACCCTAGAGTTTCCTGGAGTATAAAGGTGCGAGAAGAATCAAAGATGGTTTAATATCCTGGTTAGCTATGGAGTGAAGTTATGGAATTGGTGTGCCTGTAGGTTACATCTCCCATGGGAGACATCTGCAAGGTCCTCTGCTGAGATTATCACTGCATGGGGAATCCCAGCTAAGGGATAAGCACCACTGAAGCTCTATGCCAGGCCTTGAACTCAGGAGCAGGAATACATTTAGTTGAAGGCAATGAACAGGTAATCTGAGACTCCCATGGATGCTGAGAAGCGGGCCCTTCCAGTACTTCCTCTGTCTGGTCATCACAGGTCTCTCTGGCCAGTAAGCTGGGGTTCCCTTTCCTTTCTCCTGGGTCCACCCTTTTCCACAGCCAGGCTCATTTTGACCCCTGTGATGCAGGTCCTTTGTTCCTTGCAAAATCGGGCTTTCACTACAAGCTAAAGGTCTTCTCCTTGGCTGACAGTACCTGCCAGTCTGGGTGAGCACTCTCCTCGAAGGCTTGAGCAGGATGACTTTATGCTGGGAACTAATTTGGGCTCCTGGTCTAGTACATAAGATGCTTCCTGTCTGAGGCTCTCCTCATCTCATCTCCAAACATTTTCGGCATTACCTCTGTTGTGCTGGCCTTTACCAGCTAGTGAATTTTGATTTCTAGTTTCTAAAAATGTGCTCCCTTCCAACCCCTAGGTTTCAACATACTCTTCTTCTCATTTGTTCCCCTCCATCATCCACAGCTGCTTCTTGGCTCCCCTGCTTTCTTGGTGTCTGTGAGTGAATACAACCCAGTTTCAGGGTGAAAATGCTTTCCCTACAGCCATTTGAACCACAAAAGACCAAATCTCTAATGTTCCTAAAAACAAACAAATGAAAAAAACTCATGGTGATTTTTATTTATTTATTAGTTACCCAAGATCTATTTTCTAAAAAAGGATTTAAAGTGGTTAAGTGAGTATTGTTTTTACTTTCAGTGTTAAACATGCTGGTCAGGGTCTTCCCATTAAGCTTTTCCTCGATTCCTCTCAAAGTCCCCATAGTTCCCTTTACCCTGTTACACATCTTCTCGGAGACTATATCCACCTCCTCCTCTGCCTACACTCAGGGCTCTGCTGACATCATGCTGCAAGACTGACTTGATAGCCAGACTGCCCGGGTTCAAATCCTGTCACTTATTAGTCATGTGATCTTGGGCAAGGCCCTTCCCCATCTACAAAATTTCAATAATAGGTATATTTATTCCATGGAGTTACTGCAGTATTTAAGTGATCATTTAAATAAACGTACATATACCTTTTTAAAAAATGCTTGGCATAGAATGAATATGTGACATGTATGTGACAGCCATTATCATTTTCCTCTTGAATACTTTTATGCCTCAAAGGCTGCATTTTCATCTTTTCTCATTCCTACCAATGGAATCTCTCTATTCTCCAATAACACAACATTTTCTTTAAAGTTGGAAAATACTTTATAAACATTTTTTTTAAATTTTTATTAGTTATTGATGGACCTTTATTTATTTATTTGTTTGTTTGTTTGTTTATATGTGGTGCTGAAAATGGAACCCAGCGCCTCACACATGCTAGGCAAATGCTTTACCACTGAGCCACAACCCCAGTCCCAGCATTTTATTTTATTAATACTGAAAACACCTCAGAGACTTTGCAGTGGAATGTGTACACGATGCCAGTCCATTTAGTTTCATTGAATCCTCTGAAGAATTCCCTGAGATAGCATTATAATTCCAATTTTAGTGAGGTTCAGAGAAACTGAGTCATTTATTCAAAGTCACATAGCCAGTGAGTAGAGGAATCAGGCTTTGTAATGTGATGGAAATTATTATCCAAAGTACAAGTATGAGGACACAAATTGATGTGAACATACTTTATATACAAATAGAGGTATGAAAAATTGTGCTCTCTATATGTAGTATGAATTGTAATGCATTCTGCTGTCATTTATTTAAAAAAATCAATTAAAAACATAATTAATATTTAAGGGGTTAGAGGTAAATTATAGGCCATGTTGCTGCTGGTCCAAAAGCAACTTGTAAGCCCCATTTATACACAGTCTCAGGGGCATTAGTATTAATAGCATTAACAAAACATAGAAATTATGCAGCAGAGACTCTTGAAACCATAGGACCTCAAGACAATGTCATATAGAACTTTTTTACCCTAATCATAAAAGAAACAGATCCTTAGTTCTCTGTAATACAAAGACGTCTTGGACAGCTAAAAAAGTGCAAGAAAAGTGCTTATAGCCACAGAAAATAGAAAAATACACCCCTGCTCCAGATTAATATACCCAGACTAGAGATATACCACTCTAATTATCTAATTGGCAAGTACAGAGAATCAGGTTCACAGCATTTGATGTGTGTGTGTGTGTGGGGGGGGGCAGGTATATCCAGATTTCTTGTTGTATCTATTCTTATTTATAGTGTCTTATAGTTACCTAGTTACCTATTCTAATTACATAGTGTCTTATAGTTAGTTAGTTACCTAGTACTCTTGCTGGCATTCTCTCCTGCCTAAGATATTGTGATAAATACATAATGACAAATGGTGTGGTTTTCAGTTGGTGACAATTAAGTTCTGTGTTTTGGTTGTGTGGCCAGTGTGGTGAGGCTGACCAGAAGGATCTGAAGTAGAGTTAGCCAGGATGGCATCCTGTGCAGCAAAGTTTCTTCCATTTTTTCTGCAAGCCAGGACCACATGTGAAGTGGTTTCCAAACTAGATCTGCTGCTCCTGACAGAAGTGTGCGGAAAGTGCAGAGAGAAGAAGGCAGCTCTCTGGACCTGCAACCTCGAATCACAGCTTGTCCTTTTCCATCTGCTGGATTCCTCGGAGGAGGGAGGCTATGGGGGCACCATGTGATTCCTGTCTGTCTCCCTACAGGTGGCCATTTAGTGAGGTATGCCTAGTAGCCCATTTTAGTGTAGGTGTGTATTCCTTGCATAGTACTTAGGAATATGCTTGCGTGCAATAAATATTTTTGAATAAAATATACTTGAAATCCTCCTGTCAAAGGGAAATACTGCTGAGTCCCTAGAAAGAGACCAACATGGTGTTTATATAGATAGGAAATTGACTGAAATATTTCAAGTTAATTGTGTAAATGTATGTTACTATTTATATTTATGAGATTTTCAATATTGTTAAGTAATACTTTTGTTTCTGAAGTCCAAATAAAATAATATCATTCAGATATTATCAAGGGAAAATAACTGAATACCAGTATACTCTGCCAGCTTCTTGCCACTAGCCTATTTGAGCCAACATTTTACACAATATGCATATACATACATGCATACATAGGTATATATAAGGATGATCTGGATGGGGTTTACCCCCATTTCTGGATTCTGGAGGTTTCAGTATCTTTCACAGACATTGTTGGTCTGAGAAAATCTAACCTTCCGCTGTGATTTCTAGAACAGTCTCAGGGTCTGATCAGACTCAGAGGTGTCTAAGGTTATGCAGACAGGTTCATTTCTAGTCATATGTATCTACTACCGATTTTCTTTCTTTCTTTCTTTCTTTTTTGCAGGCTATACTCTAAAAAGAAGTGATATCTCCATTCAAATTTATACCAAATAAAATGACTGCCATTTTACCTAAAGTGAGGTACAATGCAAGGAGCATCCTAGTTTCAATCAGATAGAGCCTCCTTCTCAATTTTGTTCTCATGCTTCTAAGAAAGCCGGAAATGTCTTCTATGGTAATGGCAGCTCAAAGCAGAGTCTATTACAATATACCATTTACTCATTGTAGTTTGCAATTGCTTATAAAGCACAAAAGTTGTATGGCTTTTGGCTTGGATCCATAAGGCAGAAAATTTACTGTACTATGCCTCTAATTGTCTACTATTCCTTTTAAAGGAAAAATCATTCTAGATAAATTGTTTAGCTGAAATGCTAGAAATGTTTTAAACAGAAAAAATGTTTCCTTTCCCGGAACTGTCAGAACAGTTTTCTAATTAAAACATGGTAGACATATAGCTAAGAGAATGTTCAGAGAGCAAAAGGTTAGAATTTAGTTTACTAACCACTTAAAAACACAAATTACCAAAAAATGCTTTGAAATTATTTTCTAATGTACACTATCTTAGCAATTAATTAACTATGCTTATCACTGTCAGATCTCTATTATTATATAGTAATCATTCATCCATCAAATGTTAATTAAGCACACCCTAAATTCTATGTCTGAGTGAGTAAATTTACATACCAATCCCTTCACCCTCCCCCCAACCTGGAGATTTTGCTTCAGAGCCTCAAGAATATGAAACATAATTACAAATTGAGCAATAGGTAGAAAAGACTCAGAAGAGCTCATGAACAGCAAAGAAAATGCCAGTTATTAAGCTCATACATTTTACTAGGTATGTAGTAAAATCTTCAGGTTATTGCGCAGATAAATAAGAACCAAGCAGAATAGTAAGAGAATGGGTGACATGGGAAGGAAGAGCATATATTGTCTGTCAGACACTGAATGCAGTACATTACAGACATTATCTTGTTTGAGCCTTTCACAATCCCCAAGAGAGTGGCATTATCCCCATTTTACAGGTTAAAAAATTAAAGCAGAGAAACGCTAGGTGTCTTCCCAGGATAAATCACTAGAAGTGGTCCACAATTATCCAGCTGAAAATCTGAAGCCGTGATGCTGTGGCCATTAGATACCACCTTTCCCATTCAGCTCATCATGCTTATAGATTTGGGGGGCAGGTGATAAGAGGACATTTTAGTCAAGAAAGTAGAAGGCAGAACAATAGGATAGAGGAAGTCGGTAGGAGAAGGAAGGACAGGAGGGTAAGGGGTGTTACTGGAGACTGAAATTGATCAACTACCCTTATACACATATACAGTACACCACAGTGAAACCCACCATTCTGCATAATTAATAATGCAATAATAAAATCCATCAAAAGAGAAAACAGTTCCAGTTGTACCTTGTCCCAAAACTTTAGCCAAATTCCCAATTCCTTCCTTCCTTCCTTCCTCCCTCCCTCCCTCCCTTCCTTCCTTCCTTCCTTCCATTTTGTTACAGTAATGGAAAGCTGACCAACGCAGGGAGTAAAAAGGTTGCTATTCCTTCTTTACAACTCTATGCATTACCTGCCGTATATGATTATGTATCAGTTCATTTTTCCCACCAATAGACCATAACTTTGGGAGGATAGGGATTTTTAAAAATTTTTAAATTTTATTTACCCTAATTAGTTACATATGACAACAGAATGAAATTCAATTCATATTACACAAAAAGAGTATAATTTTTCATGTCTCTAGTTGAACACGAAATAGAATCATACCATTTTCATACAGGACTTGGGATAATGTCCATCTCATTCCACTGTCTTTCCAACCCCCATGTCTCCTCCCCTCCCCTCCCTCCCCTTTGCCCTATCTAAAGGTCATCTATTCCTCCCATGCTCCACCCCCATCCCCATTATGAATCAGCATCCTTGGAGAAGACATTTGGCTTTTGTTTTGGGGGGATTGGCTTACTTAGCATTATATTCTCCAACTCCATCCATTTACCTGCAATTGCCATGATTTTATTCTCTTTTAATTCCGAGTAATATTCCATTATGTATATATGCCACATTTTCTTTTTCCATTCATCTAATGAAGGGTATCTAGGTTGGTTCCACAGCTTAGTTATTGTAAATTGTGCTGCAATAAACATTGATGTGGCTGTGTTCCTGTAGTATGGTATTTTAAAATCCTTTGGGAGTGGGATAGCTGGGTCAAATGGTGGTTCCATTCTCAGTTTTCCAGATTGGCTGCACCAATTTGCAGTCCCATTAGCAATGTAAGAGTGTGCCCTTTTCCCCACAGCCTCACCAACACTTACTGTTTTTTTGTATTCTTTTTTTTTTGTTTTAATTTTTTTTTAGTTGTTGATAGACGTTTATTTCATTTATTTATATGTGGTGCTGAGAATCGAACCCAATGCCTCACACATGCCAGGCAAGTGCGCTTCTGCGAGCCCCAGCCCCAGCCCCAGCTCCATGTTGTCTGTATTCTTAATAGCTGCCATTATGACTGGAGTGAGATGAAATCTTAAGAGTAGTTTTGTTTTGCATTTCTCTAATTGCTAGAGATGTTGAACATTTTTTCATATATTTGTTGATTGATTGTATATCATCTTCTGAGAAGTGTCTGTTCAGTTCCTTGGCCCATTTATTGATTGGATTATTTGTTTTCTGGTGTTAAGATTTTTGAGTTCTTTATATATCCTACAGATTAGTGCTCTATCTGATGTGCATATGGTAATAATGGGCTCCCATTCTGTAGGCTCTCTATTCACCTCACTGATTGTTTCTTTTGCAGAGAAAAAGCTTTTGAGTTTGAAATTCCCAATTTCTACTGCAAGAATCCCAGTGTATGGTGTTCTGCTTTGCCCTTCACTGTCCTCTCACTGAATCTGGCCCTACCCAACCCCTGGTCTTTAATGATCAGCTTGCTCTAGGCCCTACACTCAAGGAGTCAGCTGTCAATAAACTTGTCTCTTGATGTCCATCACATCTTTGGGATGCCAACAGCCAGCCCTCTACCTCTGCAAACCCTGGCCTCACTTTTGCCCAAAAATCTTTCTAAGAGTCTTTGGATAATTTCTGGTCATACTCCACGGTTTCCCCTGGAATGTCATTTACCCAGGGAGGCTTCTCTGTCAGTTTCAATAGGCAGTCCTTATTTACTCCCTATTGCACTCTGTCATTTCCTTCACTGCAAAGGTCACAATTTATATTTTGCTAATAAGTATTTGTGTGATTATTCTCTTGAGGCCTCTCTCCTATACCAGACCATAAATTTAACAAAGGCAGAGACTATGCCTGATTTGTTCACTGCTCAGCTATTACCTGGTTAGTGCTTAATATTTATAAATGAAACAAACAGTCTATATAAAACCCCCAGCACCAAAATAGTACTCAATACCCATTAGCAATATTAGTGCCTTATGAATAAATTAACTACAAAGCTTTGGATCTTCTCACAGCACATTCCATTTTCTCTCAGGGACTGATATTTTGGTTTGGAGGAACTCTTTTGGAGTTCCTTTTTTGCCTGTTCTTAGAAAACTTGACTCTGAACTTATTCCCCCATTTGCCCCTCAGGATAACCTAATAATGCGCTATCTGATCTGGCCAATATCTCTGCTTTCCCAAGCGAGGTAATGACAGCGAGTTTTACTTGTCCAAATACTTTATAAAGATTACCTATATTATTTTTGGTGATGGCAGAGAAGATGTCAGTGCCTCCTTGTTTGCTAAGATCCTTAAGGTGGTAATTCCAACAGCTCACTACCTTATTCAACTGGAAGAATTCTTAAGTGCTTCTCTAAGGAACTTTGGTATTAACATAAAAATCTCTTTAATGAGTATACTAGTAGAAATGTATAATGCTGAGATACACAAAGGAATAACTAATTTATTAATCAATTCAATTTTGTCACTAACTCCTGTCAATTCCCTTTTTGCAAAAACTTTCAAATTCATCAGATCCGCTCCTCTTCTACAACTATCAGGACACTTAGCTGCTTGGATTACTAACTGATCTTTATCTTCTGGTCTTAAAGTTATTTTACAACTGAGCTTATATACTGAAACAAAAGTAATTTTCTTAAAACGATGCATTTGAAGCTCAGAAACCCATAATGGTTTCCCAATTCCCATTAGGTCAAATCAAACTCATCTTGGGATGAGGGCCTTCCTACCATCTTCTTCTGCCTTAGTGACGTCCCACTTCCAAAGACTCTGATTCCCTAGCCTTTCTTGCTCATGTATCTCTCTGCTTAGATTGTCCTTCTATTTCTATGCTGCCTGCCCAAGTTCTACCTAGCACCGGAAAACCTCAAGTTCTGCTGACTCCACATAACTTTTAGAAAGTGTTCTTTTTATCTTACCTACATTTTAATCTTTTGTAGTAATTAGAAGTTTTATTTATTTGTTGCCTCCCCAAGGAGATTATACTTTCTTTAACAGAGAAGTTATTATCTGAATTTTATTTTGTATTCCTAAAGTCTGCATATAATTAACATTAATTTCTTTCTTCAATAGTGGCTAGTACATGAGAAGTGGACTCAAGTGGACCTGAAACCAAGCCAGTACCACATAGTAATATGACTATTAAAAGACGATATTATTACCTTCAGTTAGTCCTGCTGGGTGTCAGAATGGAAACTGCCATGGAGTGGCAAGGATTCAAGGAGTAAGAGTAACACTAGAAGGACTCGACCCCCAAAACACAAGGCTCCTCTAGCCAAGGACTCTGGTTTCTAAGGAAGCCACAGGGCAGATTCAAGATACCTGGGAGGGTGTCACAGATACTGGGAAAAGGCAATGGATCCTTTCTAGCTGGTTGTCAGAGAGAGAACAGCTACATCTGTCCCAAGTTGAGAGGCACGGAGATGCATGCAGATCTGGGGATGGGAGAGAAGAAGGCAGGAGTGGTATATCATCCCAGGTACCAGTACGTTGTCTCACTTTGATTCTCTCAGAGAATCACCTCTAGCATTTCCTAATATGCCTTCAGAATCTTGACACTGGCCATCCTAGCAGTTATTTGCATCCAGGTAAACATCCCTAACTGATGAATGGAATTACTGAAAAACCTCCTTAGAGAATTCACAGTATCATTTCTCTTACCTGCACACCAAAATTAATAAAATCATTAAGTAAAATATTGGGAAATACTGCATAGGTGTTTGGCAACTGGCCTTTGAATAAATGACTGAAAAATTGCCAATATATTTTCCTCTGACATTCTGATTAAAAATCAAAATGCTTAACTAATAGAATATCAATAGAATAAACCACAGGCCAAAGCTTTGGAGCAACACAATGTCTTTTCCTTCTTGTCCAGAGGAGCCTCACTCCTCCCTTCCCTGACCAGAAGCTACCCCAAGGCAAGGACCTAATGAGCAATATGCACCTGTATGGTAAAAGGTTAACCAAGCCTGAGCCAAATAAATTAATTGTTAATTACAGAATTTCATCCTCTAGCAAGTTAGGGAAGTGTTTTATGGATTGACTAAGGTCATGAAGAGACAAAGACCACAGCCCTTAAAACCATAAAAAGTCCAACCCCTCTTGCTGAAAGAAAGCTTGTGTAATTTTCAGTCCTACTGAAAGGCCATGAAGTACTCCCAGGAGACTCTTCTATCCCATGTCTGCCACTTTTGGGTTCTGGGTCCTGGTTTTTGGTTGTTCTTGCCTTGGCAACAGCTTTCTTTCAATGTGGCATCACAGTAACTTACAAAAACAGTTTCTCTGCTAACAGCACAGAGAGCAGCTCTATGAGGGTCACAGGCAAGCAAACAGGTAGACAGATGAAGGAATGTTGCTCTGAAGCCAGCCACATCCAGCACATAAGTCTCAACTGCTTATGCTCATCTGTCGCATGGCTTGTCCCTCCCATTTCAGGGCACTTATCTTATGAGGAGGTAAACAAAGAAAGGACACGGTGAAACATGATCGGAAGGATCTTCTTAAATGGCCAATAAATAGTGTGCATGGCTAGAATTTAAGGAAGAGTGGCTCTGCTGCAAAGCTTGAATATTCCCAGAAAATCTAAGCTTCCCAGAATTCTGGCTTGATCTACGTAAACAATGCAAGGAAATGTTTTACTCTGGGTTCTTCATTATTTCTCTGACAAATGCTGGGAAAACTGGCAAAACGAAGCAGCTGCCTGATTTGCAGTTGTTCTTTCTCGGCGCTCCTGCAGTCAGGATATAAAAACAACTCCAGGAAACTGCAAATATTCACTTTATTTCAATTAGTTCTCTCCACACAGTCCACTGCCTCTTCAGCCAGCTCAGAAAACATGACTTTTAGCATTGCTTAAGCTGCTTGACTTGTGAGATAAGCACTGAACTCCTACCTAGTCATTCCTAGCAAGATTGGACCCTTTGTGTCTTATCAGTTTACCCGCTGGTATTTATTTAACACCATTTGTGATGAGCTCTCACTTTTTTTTTTTTTTGGTCCGTTTGAATTTTGACTTGATATTAATTTATCTTTATCTTCAGATTAACACAATTCTACCTTTGTGACCTAGAGTCAAATTTCTCATTGAATAAGCTTGTCAAAATATAAACCTTGGAATTGAACAGTACCCACTTTCGAATAAGACTTTTAAGCTGGCACGGTCCCGAATAGGCTTTTGAACTTTTAACAAGAGAAAGCACTGACATCTCTCTGTCAACATTTTCCTGAACCACAAATTGCTCATGCATTAGAAATTCTCTAGAAATGACATAAAAAGGCTATGAAGCAAATGTATTCTTGTACTGCAGGTCTGCAACTCAGGGTAATTTCGAAATATACCACATAAGCTGAAAAGATGGCAGATGCAAGAATTGGATTTAACCATAGATGATAACCCAATTTTCTCCCTAGCTCTGTAACTCAATAAGTCTTTAATGGCTTCTTAGATAAACAGATGGATGTCATCAAAAGGCACAGGATGATAAATCTGATTGGTGTCTGAAGAATTTGCACTGCTTTATCCCCAAAACAAGTAAGGCAGGGGAAAACGGGAGAACCCACACTTAAGCCCCAGCATGGGAGTTCAAATTATTTGATTAGAAACGGTTGTATTTTCCCAGTGGCGTAATATTGAAAACAACCAGAATGGCAAGGTCCAGGAAGTGCAATATTTCTTTTTAATTAGAGTTCTTCTTCTGAAGATTTATACTGTTTAGTTTAGCTGTGTTTATTCTGATTTAGTCGACTCAGTTAATTTTCATGCAGATTTCTACATATTCAATTAAAGCCCTTTGGAAGATTATGACTTTCAATTGTCCATGATGGACCAGAGTTCATAGATTCTCAACTCCATGGCCCAATTTCTGCTGGTCAAGCAGTTCCTGACTTTTTTGAACAGCTCCCTTACTTGGATGCTATTCATTCAGCATACTTGTTCCTTAGGATCATTCAGTGGAATTAGATTTCAAATGGTTCATTGTCAGAAGTTACATATATGTGTGTGTGTGTGTGTGTGTGTGTGTGTATAAAGAATCTGACAAGCCTCTGCAGGGCTGGTGCTGTCGAATTCCAGACACACTCTGATAACCTCAACCATAGTGAGATTTGTCCAGGTGAATCCAAGAGAAAGGTACAGCTCACAAGAAGTTCTGAAAGAAAGCCTGCCTTTTGTTATTGCTGACACTGTTATATCCGGGTTGTGAGAGCAGGGGAAAACTGTATCACTCAAAAATGTTAATTCAGGACATTCCTGACAGAATACAGGGATAGATTTTATTTTTTAATGCCTTATGATGAAGTACATCATTTGTCTTTGTGTGAATGAGAAAATCTCAGGTGGGATGCTAATGCAAATGTTCCTCACCTTCAGCATAAGATACTGCTTTCAAATATTTTTGAGAGATTCAAAAATACTAAATATAGTTGTCATTAAGAAAAATTTTCCAGGACAGAACTAAAATATTCTTGGGAATCTGATTGAGGAAAAATTTTTATTTTATCTCCAAAGCTCAAGCAATTGTTTTAAAATATTTTTATTATCTGATATTAGTTCCTCTGTTGAAGTTATTTTTTAGCAACTTAATAATAATAGGAGGTCCTTCCATAGCATTTACTATGAACCCAAAATTATTCCTAGTACTTTATCTTATTATTTTTTTTATATATGACAGTGGAATGCATTACAATTCATATAATACACATAGAACCCAATTTTTCATATCTCTGGTTGTATACAAAGTATATTCACACCAATTCATGTCTTCATACACGTACTTTGGATAATGATGTCCATCTCATTCCACCATCATTTCTTACCCCATGCTCTTTCCTTTGCCATCCCCACCCTCTGCTCTATCTAGAGTTTGTCTATTCCTCCCACGCTCCCCCTCCCTACCCCACTGTGAATCAGCCTCCTTATATCAGAGAAAACATTCGGCATTTGTTTTTGGGGGGAGATTGGTTAATTTCACTTAGCATATCTTCTCCAATATTCCTAGTACTTTAGATGTATTAACTCATTCTCTCCTCATGACAACTCCAAAGGAAAGGACTAGTATTATCCTCAATTTATAGATTATAAAATGAAAGCACAGATAGATCAAGTAACCTGCCTAAGATCACACAGTTATTAAATGGTAGAATTTAACTTCAGACAGTCTGGCTCCAGAGTTTTTGCTCTGAACCATTTTAATATTTTACTGCCTTTCATAAAAGCTTGACTGATGTATAAAGATATCCATGATATTGTCAGTAATCAAGTCAAGTTGAAATTGGTTAGGTCACACTGAACATGAAGGTAATAATCTCTGCTTTGGAATCTGGTTACTCAGTTATGCAGGCTGGGGAGCTCCTGGTAACAGTCCACCAGGATGTTGGGTCCTAGGAAACCATTGCTATTAGGATGCAGGTGTGTGTCAAATACTAAATAAAGTGCATGTTATAAAAGCACTGGATATACAGAGGAAAACTTTGCTGCCAGGTCTTTCATATGCTAAAGGGTGACCTTTAGATGGCTTCTGTGGTCTTCTTCCTCTGCAATGCCTCTGCCAGGCTTCTGGTGTGCTGGATATAGAGGCCTGTGAACCGTCCATTACGATCAGCCCCTTGATTGCAGAACCCGACTGTCTCTCCCTGTCCCAGGGGCATTCTCATTAGGGAGGGATGTGGCCATAATTTACTAGAGGGGTTTTTATGGCATTTAGAATGTCTCAGTTCACTGAATAAATTGGTAAAGTTTTCCTAAAAAGCAATTTAGCAATATGTATTTTTAATAAATATGGTTTATATCTACCAGTTTTAGAACTAGTAATGTATCCTAAGGAAATAATCAGAGATGTGGACAAAAGTTTTCTATGTGCATCTTTACCACAGCATTATTTATAATATTAAAAAGGCCTGGGAACAACATAAATATCCAAGAAGAGGAAAATAATTAAGATGTTTATGATATATCCATAAAATGCAATATTATTCAGTCATTAAAATTATGTTTCTGAAGAATTTTTAATGACACTGAGAAATACTCATTATATAACATGCAATGAAAAAGCAGAATACAGAATTTCATTAAAAATGACGCCACTTACACAAGAAAGAAATCTAAAGTTTTCTAAAATCCTGAAATGAAACATGTCTATTTTGGGCTATCTCTAGATTGTAAGACTTTTGTTTCTCTTCCAATTTTTTTAAAATGAAAGAACATTAATTTTATAATCAGAAAGCCAACCAATAAAATATCACAAATACCCACAATTGGGAGGGAGAAGAACTGGCAGATATTTGTGTCTATGGTTATGGTGGACAGTGGACAGAATTGGGCAGCAGAAGAGAAATGATGCCTTCCTTCCACAGAAACATCCCAATTCCCCTGTACCCTGCATGTACTTGTATGTATTCACACGTGTGCACACATCTATAAACACCTGGCTATCAACATCACCTAGCTCTTTCCACAAAACTTGGGTTCCTGGCAACTACAGACAGGAGCTGCCAGATCATCTCATTGAGTATTTTTATGCAAATTAACCCAGCTGAGACCTGAAATCCTTTAGGCTCTAACAGGACAGGACAGGACTGTTACACATGGCTTTACACATCTTTGTAATGCACTATAGGTTGTGATGCTCATTGTCTCTCCCTCTTTACTGAACACCAAGTTGCTACACATCTTCCAGTTTCCATGTGGTGAGATCAAATAAAATATATGCAAACATGAGTTCTTCTCCCTCCCAATTCATTTCCTTCCTCCCTCCATCCTTACACATCAAATACTTGTTTTGGAAAGAACATGAACTGAGGTAGGAAGTTTTGGCATTTGGGGAGTAAAAGAAGAAGGGCATCCTGCAGAGGGATCATCATGAACAAAGTCCTAGAGCTGGGGACACCAACTTTGTGTTATATTTCTGTGGTGTGAAGCCCAAGCAGATAGTACAGAAAGGTGGTTCGAGGCCAGATCATAGAGGCTTTAGGATGAACTCAAATATAAAAGGCACCAATTAAATAATAAATATTTGCCACTACATAGTTTCAAAAGAATATACCTGGACTTTGAAAGCAATTGAAGAAAAGTCAAACTTTTTCATATGGTCTGACACCAACTGGCCTAGGAGTTATGGGACTTAAGACTACCTGACAAGTTCTAGTGATAATCAGCCGTACAACTTGGGCAAACTGCACGCCCTCTTTAGGGCTTCTGGTTTTGTATGTATAAAATTCGAGAGATGGAATATATGAACACACCCATTCACTCCTTCAGCTAAGTATTGATGCTCTATGGTGGCAGGGACCCTGCTATACATAGATGACACTGTGATAAGGAAAGATTGCCTTTACCTCGGTGTTGCTCATGGTTCAGCCAGGAAGGCAATAAAATAAATAACTGCTGTGCGATGACTGGATTAGGGGAGATCACCAAAGAGGCCCTGTTATGGGGGTCACTGGTGACCCCAGCAGGAAAGTTTGAATAGAGAAGTGGATGCTGAAGTCAAATGCTGGTGGTCTGGGAGCAAAGGTGATAATAGATACTAACATAAGGAGTTTGCTGGGAAGAAGATGAAAGAGAAAGGCAAGAACTAGGATGAGTTCCAAGTTCCAGAGTCCTCCCATGTCTAAATGCTATCTCTGCAAGAACACCATTTAACCTTGCAAGGTAGCAGCCTTGAGGGGGCAGCAGCCAATTCAATGTAAAAGCTCTAGTGCGTGTGGATGAAAATCAATCACAAAGTGGCCACATTCCAAACACTAAGAGGAAATTAAGATCTGGAAATTATTACTGTGAGAACCAGTATAGTCTCGGTCTGTGGAGATGTTAAAAATATGAGATGGAAGCAGCACAGGACGGGAGAGGGGGCTGAACAGGACGGCCTCTGTCTGATCCTGTTATGCTAATGATGCCCAGATTGCAAGAGGAAAGAGGACCAGTTTACTGGGAGAAAAGCATCCCAGGAACCCTAGCAGCCCTCAAGGCTGCTGCTTGCAGTAAGAAGTCTCTGTCCTTGTCGCCATCCAAAGGACCTCTTTCCACTACAAATGGTGGGGAAAAAAAAAATGGAAGTGCCCTCTGACAATCTGAGACAAAAGGGATGCTAATGCTTCAGCAGTTAGTTGCTTGATATTTCTAGAAGTGTTATCAAGATGACCTTAAAGCCAAGAAGTGGTAACATGGAATTCTATTGTTTTAAGACCATGTAACTATCAAATTAAATTTGATGAACCAGCTAATGTTTTCAACTAAGATTTCTGGTAATTCTCCTATTACGAATTTAACACTGATCATTTTTTAAAGGACAAATATGGTTTCGCTTTTTTTTTTTTTTTAAAGAAAAAACAACTAGATAACAAATAGTTTTTTTTGTCTTTTTTTTTCTTTTACCCTGTAAAATATAGGGATTTCAGAAAGACAGTTACATTAATCTTTGTGGTCAGAATTCAGGGTTATTAAGGTAAAGATTTGGATTTATTTTCTCATTAGCATTTTATCGATTGAACCAATTAGTCTGAGCAAGACTGAAATTCCCAGTATTTCCTAAAACTGACATCTGTGCCTTCTTAAGCTGCTGGCGACATACATGATGCAAATTTACCAATTACGAGACCCTGCGGCAGACGTGCACCAGAGGCCCTGAAGCCGTGGGTTTGACTCTGAAGCACTCTGGGACAAAGAGAAAATCATGTTTGATCTCTGAATCACTTTAAAATCCTGTGTAGCTTTTCTTCTGCAATTTTTTTAAAACATTATAAAATAGAGCAGATTAAATGTAAGCTTACCATATTTTGTGTAAGTACCTTGATTTCTTTTTTAGTTCTCAATGCTGTTTTTAATATTTGCTGGTCAGGAAAACATTAGAATACAGGGATTAAAGGCATAAACTAAAGGAAAGAAAAAAATAAACCAGGTTCACATCCTGGTACTTTCCATTATGAGGTCTATAAATATTGGTGAGTTTTTGAGCCTTAATTTTACTCATATTGAGATGGCAGTATCCACCTTACAGGGGTTATTACTGAGAAATTAAATGAGAAAATATAAGAAAGAACTTATTATAGTGATTGACTTAAAAACACTTGGTAAGTGCTCTTGTGGTGTTGTTTTGTTTGTTTTTTGGGGATTTGTTCTCTGTGTGGGTATCTCTGCTTATGTGGACACTTAAGACTACTTAAACATACTTTCTAAATTGACAAAGAGTCATAATAGAAATAACATTTGCATTAGAAGCCCCGCTCCTTATAATTGCTCAGTACACTGTGTTCATGTCAACATATTTTATGGATGTTTTTAATAGGGAAGAGCTTCTTAGTCTCATATCATGGTCTTGATATGCTTAATTATTTAAACATTTCCAAAAATTTTAACAAAAAAATATGGTAACAGATTGTAAGCACACTGTGATTCAGTAAATATATTTCATCTTGTTTAAAGCTTTTATGAACCTTGTTCCTAATGATGCATTAGAGATTCAACAGTGATTCATCTATAAAATATGATTTAAAGATGGAAAGCAGAATTAGAGAAAAAAATCCACAAACTATTTAAAATTCAATATTTTGAGAACAGAGCATTCTCATGAACAAAATAAAGGTGAATGTGTAGTTTTAAAATCAAGGGAGTAAAGAGGAGAGCACAGAGGCATCCATGAGATCTGTTCCTTTTCAGGGTCTTGAATTTGTGAACAAGAAGGCTGTCAGATGAGGGGGCCTCAGATACTTCAAAAATAGTGCTGCCAGGGGGTCACACAGACCTGGTTCTAAAATCAGCTCTGCAGTTCTCTTGTTCTAAAGCCTTAAAATAAAAAATCAGGGCAAGTAGAGCAACCTCTCTGAAACTTCATTTCTTTAGCTTAAAATAGGGATACATTTTTGCTTTGGGAACAGAGCCATAGGAAATTGTTCACGTTCTAGAATACAATGGGACTAGGAAATAAATAGAGACCACATGCACACCAAATTCCAGGCTAAGTAAGCTTCTGAGGTTCACCCTGGAACCAAATAACCAAACAAAAATTATTTCAGTGTTAAAATAATTGCATCCTATAATCTTAGGTTAACCTTTGGAACATGACCTACTTGCAAATGAGGCCTGAGAAAATACTTTTTATTTTGAGGTCATTTTAGACAAAGAAAAGTTTTAAAAAGTTCTCATCTGTTCTTCACCCAGTTCCCCCTAATGAAACATTTTAAATCATTGGAAAAAATGATCAGGAAATAAACACTGATGTAGTATTACTGAGTAAGCTACAGACTTTAACTGAATTTCACCAGTTTTCCCACTTATGTTTCATTTCTGGTCCTGAATTTAATTCAGGATCCCCCCCTACATGTATAATCATTACTCTCTAATCTGTGTTGGTGCTTATGTCTTTGATTGTCTTTCCTTTCTTGGGCACTGTTCAAGAGTTCTGGCCATATTGTTTTGTAGACTGTTCCTCAATCTGTATTATCCAATTGGGAGATTACACTGGTGTTATGAATTTATTGAGAGTACCACACAGGTGATTTCTGCACTTCTTACTGTAACATGAGAGAGGGGCCGGGATTTCTCTTTTTCTATTGGTCATCTTAACCTTGTTCATTTGAATGAGGTTACACCTGCTATGTTCATGCAAAAGTTTAGTTTTCCCCTCTCTAATCAATAAATGACTTCTGGGAAGATATTTTGAAACCATGAAAATATGTTTTTTTCTATCATATTTTGTCCTATTAATTTTATATTCCATTAATGGTTCTTTTCCTTAATAATTACTATTGTGGTTTTTGTCTAATGGTGACCTCTCCATTTCCTTCATTTTTTCTACACTCATTTGTTAGAATTCTATGGTAAGGAAGTGCTTCCCCTTCTCTTCCACTTCTGTATCTAGTTGGCTTTACCTCTGTTAGTATGGATTCATGGATATTTAATTTACTCTTTGAATTATAATCAAACACTAATTTATTTTGTTTAAGTTGTCACAGCTTTGGCCATCAGCTGGCTCCTTCAGTTCGGCTTCTGTGTCCTTTCAATATGTTCTCATATTGAGTGCTAAATTATTTTCTGGAACCATAAGATGTTCCAAGCTCAGCTTGTATCTTCTCTTCTTAGCTCAGGATTAACCATTTACATTAAAGCCTTGGTTCCTTTTATTGGAGAACAGTTGTAAGAAAACAAGATATTGGGTGTTAAGTACATTCATTGCTATGGACATATCATTGCTTCTAGTCCCTCAGTGGACAGAGCTAAGAAACACAGATGTACACTACACCCATGGGCACATCTGTATTTCTATAAATAGCTGCCTATGGGTGAATGCGTTCATACTGATCTCTTCAATTCCTATCTGACACCCCAGGATTAACTCTAGTCTTCTCACTTTTCTCACGTGCATTTTTTTTCCCTGACAATGAGAAGCCACAGTGTATTTGCTTTGTTTAATCCTAGCTTAGACATAGTAGTGTCAGAATCACACCCAGGCCCCTGTGTGTAGAAGAAACAAATGTACCAGCACTAGTGTGCTCGGATATAGTTCTTTGTTGGTATTTTTACCTTTTGCCTTACATAATTCATAAGTAATTATATCCTGAAGTAACTTAGGTTATTCTTTTCTCCCTGTCCCTGTAACACACTTGTTTATTTATTTGTAGTATAATTAGTTTCAATTTTTAGTTTGTATTCCATGTTAGTTTCTGCCTCATCCTGATTATGTTTACAGATTTTCTGGATTTGTAAAACTTCATGTTTCTGATTTGCTAAGGGAACAGAGCCATAGGAAATTGACATACTCAGCAAATGTCACCCCTCTTTGCCCTCTGCTCCCTTTCACTGCCCCATCTTTATAACTCACATCCACTCCACTTTCTTCAGTGAACCAGCCTTCTAATTTCTGGTTTATCATTCTTTTATATCTTTTTTTTGAATAAATGAAGAGATATCTTCAAATTTCATATATTCTCTATTTTGTACATCAAGGGCAACAGAAAATACTTTTAAGCACCTTACTTTTCTCACTTAGCAATATGTTCTTGGAAATGATTTCATCTTAGTTCCTAGAGATCTAGCTTCCTTCCTTCCTTCCTTTCTTGTTCTTGAATAGAGCCATTTACGAGTTTTGTGCTGTTATGATTTGAATATGAAGTGTCCCCCAAAGGCTCATGGGAGACATGAGCTTGGTATCAAATGCTTGGTCCTCAATGCAGTAATGTCCAGAGGTGGGGTTGTGGGAAAGTGCTGGGATCATGAATACTCTGACCTCACCAGTGACTTCCCTGATGGATTCCCAATTTGATGGTATTATCTGAAGGTGGTAGAGACCATAGAAGGCAAACCCAGGTGGAGGAAGCAGGTCACCAGGAGCATGCCTGGAAGTGCATCTAATCCCTGTCCCTAACCCCTACCCTGCTTTCCGACTACCATGGGATGAGCATTTTTGCTCAGCCATCCCTTCTGCCACAATGTACTGCTTCACCACAGGCCTGAGACAATGAAGCCAGCTGACCGTAGACTGAAACCTTGGGAAACTGTGAGCCAAAATAAATCTTTCCCTATTTAAGTTGTTTTTCTTGGTTATTTTGTCACAGTAATGGAAAGCTAACACAAGTACTTGCAAAAAATATTGAGATAACCACTGCATATGTATTTTCATATTGCTGGAGCAATATTACTACAATTCTGAGAAGTAGGATTGCTGGGACAAAGGAATACCTGTGTACTTTTGTTAGGTATTTCCAAATCCCCCTCTAGCAAGGCTATACCAGCGTGCATTCTCACCAGTGGTATGCTGTCATACTTTTTAATTTTCAACAACATGATAGGTGAGAAGTAGTATCTGAGTAGTGTTTTAATTTGCATTCCTGAGTAATATTTTTAATGCAGATGGAAAAAGAAGGTTGAAGGGAGTCTTGGATAGATAGGCAAGAATTGCATAAAGAGGTAAAACAGAACTTAGGAGAATCCCAAAAAGATTTCAAGTTACTTAAGAAGCCTAGCAAAAGAGATTTCAAAGCACTGGAGAAAGTAAAAAGCAATAATAATACAAGAACTAAAATGGTCTACTAGAGGTGAAAAGGCAAACAGGGAAAACTCTGTATTGCATTAGGTATAAGATAGGCTTAAGAAGATTGACTCGTTTTTATATACAAGAGAAAAGGCTAATAATAAACAATGCTTAAAACAGACTTTTAAAATATTTGTAAAATCTGCCTCAAAGAGCAACTGTGATCTAATAAAAATCCTAGGAAAGGATATAGAAGCTATACAGTCAAGCCATAATAAGAAGAACCTGTAAATGGATGGTCCAGGCACGAGAAGCAGTCTGGTGACGCACCCCTAAGTCACCAAACAAAGAGTAGGAATTCTGAGCCTGCTTTAAGCCCTGAGAAGGAAGAAGAATCAATGAACCATTCATTTTCCAGAAAGGGAAAAGGGAGTTTTATAAACAATCAAAAAATGATCTTATGAATAATAAAAACAATCAAAGTGATTTTTTTTTTTTACATATGGAAAAAAGACTCAAAGAAATCCATTTAACGTAGAAGAAAAACAGCTATACAAAATGACTAACTAGTCTTTTGACAAACAGGATGGGCTAAAATGACCGACCCAGCAAATAGTGAGGAATCTTTAACCTCAGTAAAGTTTTTAGCCCTAATTTCATAAACCGAATTTGAAGTGAGAGACTTAAGGAGGTTTTTCATTTGTTTTTCAAACTGAGAGGCACCTAGAATTAATTTATATCAAGGCACATAGACCAATTACATGATCAAGTGCAGCAGACAGTATGAACTCACAGCTAGCTCAAGAGGTGGACTCTGGGAAGTTAGTGTCAACAGGTGCAGGTGAGCACAAGAGGAGGAAAAAGATTGACATGCGCACTGACTTCTGTGTGCCTTAGGTGCCATTTACCCCTGGGGATATAATAATCAGGGGAAATTCCCACCCCTAGAGTGCCTAGGTAGGATGGAGAGAGTATAATGAACATTTTATAGAATATGAAAAATCAAAAGTAGTTGACAGAGAATGGATGGAGAAGGGAATAAGTTTCACAGAGGAAGAGAAGCTTAAATTAGACATTCTCTTGGAGGAAAAGAAGAGGAGTGTGTGCAGGGGGCCATTGGGAGGCCAGTCCAGGCAGACAGACTGGTCCATGCAAAGGTATAGAGGAGTGGTACTTTTGCAGCAAGGGGGGTTGCATTTTTTTTTCAATTTTTAGTTGTATATGGACACAATATCTTCATTTTGTTTATTTAGTTTTCTGTGGAGCTGAGGATCAAACCCAGTGCCTCATGTGCAAGGCAAGCAGTCTGCACTGAGCCCCAGCCCCAGCCCCAGCCCAGGACTGCATTTTTAAAGTCTCTCTGGAATCCAGCTCTTTGAGGCATTTGACTTCTCCTAAAATCTTTGTATTTGCAAATAACATCAAAAGGGTCAGGGAAAGCCAATGGCATTTTGGATAGGATAGGATAAATTTCAAAAGTGACCCTGGAATATCAGAGAAATCAACTGCTTTTCTTTTCTTGAGCAAGAAAAACAGTGAGGCATATATACAAAATGCAAAATAGCAGAAAAGCCCAGGAAGGGACAGAGAAGTCCTACTGAACTGCCAATGGGAAGATGGAAGCAATGGAAGTTGGTTTTAAAGCAGAGGTTAGGCACTGAGAAACAGGGCCCTTGGACTGGCTCTGCCACACAGGAGAAGGCAAACTCGGGGGAAGTCTTTTCAAGGTGAGCCACAGTTTCCTCATATGTCAAACAAAGGTACAGAACTACCTCCAGAGTCCCTTCATACCCCATGTTCCTCGAGTCAGTGACATTTAGGAAGGTTGAAGGGCTCTGAGAGTCAGAGAGGAGAAGCTGGAAGTTGGGCCCTTCAAGGCACAGATGGAAGAAGACTGGAGTCTTGCATGGGACCTGAACCAAAGGCTGGGAGGTGATTTCAAAATTGCCTTGTACACGTGATAAATTATTTAGGGAGCATAATCAGCTGTTCTCTGTTTCTGGAGAGATGAGAACAAGAAGAAAGAGAACAAAAGAGAATAGGATCAAATTGCATGAAGACTGTTAAATAACAGCATGATTTAGCCCCGGAAGTCACAAGCACGCCTTTTGGGGAAGTCTTTAGAAACAGTCTGTCTGTCCAGGATGATTCTGGACAGGGTCACCAGCTGTGGCTACAGGCCATCAGAGGAGCCAGATGTCATTTCATTGCCCTTCCTAGCTCTCTGTTTCTGCTGTTGTATAATATTATGCATAAATAGAGTAATACCAAATTACCCCATTTATACATTTTATGTATCTATTAATATGGACAACAGCTTCCTTTCCATTTTACCAGTAAAGTTTTGAATACAAATGCAACTTGGCCTCTCCCCATTACAGCTCTGCTTTCAGAGCTAATTGCCTTGCAGAACACTTAAGGAGTCATTTTTCATTATGATGGTGAGCAAGGGGAAGGCAGATGGCACAGTCATGTTATTGATTTGATGATCCTTGCCTGGCTTGTTGGATAAATGGAACTGAATGTATGGTCACTACATCCAGACTTTTAGGGGCTTCAAGGTTCAATTCAAATTATATCAGACAGCAGGTCCAGGGGACAAGAATCCATTTATTCCCCAGGGCTTCTAAATGATGATCCCTAGGACCATGTAGGAATCCTCAAACCACTTCTCTGGAGTCCTGTGGACCAATTTAAGTCCCAGCTCTCAAGGAAGAAGCTAAGGAACTCTCTCTTGAGTTTTGCCGGTGTTTTTCAGGCATGACTGCTCTGGACATGCTGTCCATCAATTAAGGAAGTTTGCTTAATTTGCATGAGCTATGCTCATTTGCAGATTATAAGCTGGACAAATGGAGATGAATTACTCATTTTTCTGAGGGCCATTAACTTTTTCCCTAAAAGCCCTTTGAGAATGATCACTATGGCCTTAAGGTGTTGATGCAATTATAGCCAACGTTCACCATTTGTAGAATGATGTTTTTATTGCTGGTGCTTGCTCCTCCCCTGGGACTTTCATTAAGAATAAGGGATAAAAATACCTTTGGTAAATGCTATTGGCACCATGGTACTATATGTGACAGGATCTGAGATTCAACCCAGAACTTTTATCAAACTTGAACACACTCCCTCTAGATATTCTGTGGAACCTCTGGCTTAATGACATGGTCCTCAGAAAAATGTTTATGTGGAAAGAAGAAAACCCTTATTTTATTAGCATTTCAACACTTTGCTGGTAAGAAGAATTATTTTCTAAGATTACTTAAATTTCTTTTATTATCTAGAAAGTTTCTGTCAGCCTTTCTGGGCTCTGTGTGGCAAATATTGTGCAGTACTGCCTTGTAAGAGGTGAATTATTGTTATTTTCTTTTTCTAGCTAGATTTTGCAGCATGGTACAATAAATGTGAGGGAGGGATAAAGCCCTTTCATGCATGAGGGATTCAAAGATTTTGGTTCTAGTCCCTGCTCACCTACAAACTCATTGATCACAGATATATCTCTCCCCATCTTTAGCTCTCCAGGTTGGTTTTCTTTTCAAAATATGAAGTAGGAAGCTGGGGTTTTGGCTCATTGGTAGAGCATTTGCCTCGAATGTGTGAGGCACTAGGTTCAATTCTCAGCACCACATAAAAATAAATAAATAAAATAAAATAAAGGTATTATGTCCATCTATAACTAAAAAAAACTGTAAAAATATGAAGTAGAAATGAATGACTTTTAAAACCATTTCCAGAGCTCTAAAAATGCTAACATTCTTTGACACTTAGAATTACCCATCCATCCTTAAAATGCAGAAAGCAGCCACTATGGACTGAATGTTGGTGTCTCTCCTCACCTTCCACCAAATTCACGTGTTGGAACCCTAATCCCTAATGCAACAGTATTTGAAGATGGGGGGGGGGGGCTTTGAGCAGGAGTATATAGGTTTAGATAAAATCATGAGGATAGATCTTCATGATGGGATTAGTTCCTTTATAAGAAGAGACCAGAGCCCTTCTGTCTATCATGTGAGCATACAGAAAGAAGGTGACCATCTGCAAACAGGAAGAGGACTTTCAACATATACTGTTATGCCAGGTACCTTGATCTTGGACTTCCTAGCCTCTGGAACTCTGAGAAATACATCTTTGTTAGTTAAAGATTTATTTACCCATACACTAGTATTTTAATGTGCAGATCAACTCACTGAGACAGCAGCTTTCTCTTTAATTCATGACCAATTAAAAGTATAAATTACAATATAAATAATAGGAAGTTTCATACAGACCATGGTGTTGGCTATTACAAGAAATACCAGGGGTGGAAATAATTTATCCTTTATCTTTTATCTACCCATGAAATTCTTATTTTGTGTTTTTTGCTTCATAGTGTGCTTACTGTAAACAAATCTTAATTTTCTCCTTTAGCTTTGTAAGTTGAGCTTTACTTGTTTCCTGTTTTCCTCTTTGACCACAATAATTTATTAACCAGTCAATTTTTATTTACCAGTCATTTCTAGAAGTACTAGAAAGAGTGACAGGCAGGATAGAAGGAAAGGAAAAGTAAAATGTGTTGGCTGTGTCTCAGGGCTGTTGGTCTCATTTTTCATGTCTCAATCTCTGACTTCTCATGTGAGTTTGTTTCTAATTGCTTATCTTAAAAACAGTTGAGTTAACTTTTTGGGCTAACTCGATTTCTGCAGCATGTTGAATTGATTGTGTTTTCTAGTCTTTGAGTTTCTTGTCCTTATTTTTTTCTTTGCTTCCATTATACATTGTTCAATTTCTCTTGTGGTAGGGACTTTCTCCAAACAAAGGAAAGATAACATGGCACCATTAGTATCAATGTGCACATACCACAACTCTGTTGTAACATTGTTGCAACTCTATACTATAGAAATAGAATGCCCAATCAGAATGTGTATTACTATATGGGAGACAAAGAGCTGGCAAGTATGGAAGAACTAATAAGAGGTATATAACCCAATGCCTTCTGCTTTCAGTGCTCAGCCTTTGGATGTGAATCTGTTGGGCCAGTGCTGGCACTAATAAATGCTGCTTCCTGCTGAATGCCTTCGTGCCCTGATTCTCTGCGAGAATGCCACAACACTTCAATTAGTCATCACACAAAGATAAAATTTAAAATCTCAAATGGGAGGACTATAACCATATCATGTCACAGTGACACTAGTCAATAAGAGAAAAAGTATGTGCTATGCTCAAAAGTAAGAGGATAATTTCTCCCCTCCAGCTAAACAAATAAAGAAAACTGAAAAGCTTTAGGAGAGTACTTTGGGGTGAGTTTTTCTGGTCTTAAATTCTTAATCCCTAATTATTTACTATGTGGCTACAGGTAAGTTTCCTAAGCCCCAGGACTAAGCAATTAATGTTTTTGATCTATTAGCTATATTTTGTGAGATTATCTGTCCTGGATGTATCTAATATGTGAACCTTTATTCCATGAGATTCAAAATCATTTATTTTTCTATTCATAAAGGGTGGAACTCAGATGTGCTTTTTCAAGTTTAAATCTAATGGTTTTTAAAAATTATCATCCAAGGAATAAATTAAAGTTCAAATCATGAAAATAGAATGACTATATATTTAATATGTGCTACATTGAAAATATTACTTGCTTTATTGTTTTATGGCATCTTTCATAATATTCTAATTTTCATTGAGTCTTAAATCTAAACAACTACATTTTAATAGATATATCCATCAAAAGTACTCTTCTAGGCTTGATTTCAGTTCCCAAGATATGTAGCTTGAATTCAATATGTATCATAAAAACAAAATCTATTTTACCAAGATTATGGGCTTGAGGTGAAGTACACTACATTTGTGCATATATATCTTTTCTGTGTCTTTTTGGAGGAAGAAGGTCTATAATTTATTTTGTTCATCAATTAAATATTTACCAAGCAACTACTAAGTATCAGGAACTTGTTGGCGAGTAGGGATTCAAGGATAAAATAAGACATAGCCACTGGCCTCAGATCTGGGGAGAAAGTGAAGAAACATACACAGTGAC
This sequence comes from Marmota flaviventris, assembly GCF_047511675.1. Taxonomy (NCBI): domain Eukaryota; kingdom Metazoa; phylum Chordata; class Mammalia; order Rodentia; family Sciuridae; genus Marmota; species Marmota flaviventris. The sequence continues at coordinate 14,391,718 of NC_092501.1, forward strand.
TTTGATAGATGTCAAAAAGCAGTAAAGAAGGGAACCAGCAAATCCTATGTGATTTCTCAGTGAGCAAGGACACACTTGTATGAGGGGACTGAAATGGCTTTGTGGAAGAGGGAGTGACATATAAAATGGGCTTTGAAAACAGGGCACTGAAAGGAAGAAGGCATTTCAAGTACACTGGACAACAGTAAGTGTGAGAACACGTATGTACACAGGATCATAGGAAGGAAAATAGGTATGGTCTTGTAGCAGTGATCCCAAAGACATTCTACTAAGTCATCTTCCTCACTTTGTAGATGAGGAATCTGAGAGTTTGAGAGGCTAAAATAATTGCCCAAGGGCCTCAGCTGGCCAGTGCTGCCGTACAGGTAGGCGTAGTGAGGATTCTGTGGTGCTGTCTAGAAGGGGGGCTGTAGGAGGTCAAGGATGGGCTCATGCCCCAGAATAAATAAATGCCTTGACTTGGTTCAACAGGCCATGAGAAGTCCTCCAAGGTTCCCAAGGAAAGGAGTGAGGGACTGGAGTTGTGCTTTCCTTTGGCAGCTTGAACAAAGCCACGGAGGGAGGAAAAATGGAAAAAAGATGTGCTTTCTATGGTGCGGGGGTCAGGTCTACAGAGCTCTGCCCTGCTTACAAGGAAAAGGGGAGAGAGAAGAAGGAGGACTGACTCCAAGGTGGCAGCCTGAGGCACTCTGAAGTGGACTTCACAGAAACAGTCAAGTCCGGGGAGGAGCTGGTCTGGGGAAGGGGGGAGGTGACGGGAGAGGAGGAAGGGAGGGTGACTTCACATCCAAAGAGTAGGAAAGCCAGGTAAGGTGCTGCTGCTCAGCAGAGGTGAGGGGTGTTGGTGACGCCCCACAGGGTCAGGAGCTAGCAAGAGCAGTACCCCTGGGGGTGCAGAGGGCCTGCCAGCCCCTGAGGAGGGCCCTGAGGACACCTCCTGTGTGTAACTGGGCAGGAGAAGTGGCCCTACAGAGGGGAGGCACTCTGAGGTCAGGGCCTCTCAGCACATTCCCCTAGGTCAGTGCCTGAGATCCATGGGGGCACCGAGCACCACAGGAGGAGGTTTCCGGAAGTTGGGGCCTATTCACCAAACACCACAGAGACAGGGTGACGAGAGAGGACTCAGGAAAGGGCTTTTTTTGTTTATCACTCTCACTAGAAGAGAAAACTATTTGACTTTCCTTTTTTTGTCCTAGCACCTACCACAAACTTGTCATTATGGGTTTATTTGCATGATTGTGTCGTGTCTGTATTCACACGGGCTATAACTTCCCCAAGGGTGGAAGCAGCATTGTGTTCATTATTTTATATCGAGGGCTGGCGCAGAGCAGATGCTTTCAAATATTTCTTGAATGAATAAAGGTAATAAATAAAAATCCACATGACCACATTTTGGATAGAAGAAAAAGTTGTTCTTACTGTTGATTTCAGGGTCTTTTGAATATTAGATATTTTTTGAAGCAGAGTAATATTTATCAATAATAATCTCAGACATTTATTCCCATCACTGTTGTCTTGGGGGCCTTTTGCCTAATTTTATAGTTTATTTTGCCACTTTTTTCTTTCTCCTTTCTTAAGACACATGTACTGGCTATAAGAAATATTTGGATTTGAGGGTAAGAACATAACATGCCAGAATTTTTATAATGAATTTTTGATACGACTCAGTAGTTCTATTTCTTATTCAGCTCCCTCTAACAAAGGAAGTGCTAAGATTAGATCAACAGATGTGTCTCTACAAGTGTGAAGATATTTATAGAGGCAGAGTTATGAAGGAAAAGGAGTCCAGAGGGACAGAAACTCCAGAGGCTTCTGGAAAATGGAGATTTGCTTTTAAAAACTGGCTTCAGAGGAAAGAATACTCCACTGAAAACCCGCAGGCCTGGAGTCTGTCTCTGAGATCATGGAGAACATTCTGCCTCTCACTGGCATTTTGAGATTCCTTTCACTCCCTTCTAAAATAGGGGCATTGTTATAATTTGGACCTGGAATGTCCCCCAAAGGTTCAGTTGTTGAACGCTCAGACCCTAATGCAGCAGTGTTCAGAGGCGGGGCTTTTGGGAAACCACTGGATCAAGAGGGCTCTGATCTCATCAGTGGATGAATTACAATGGAGTCATCATTTGATGGCAGTATTGAAAGGGGGTGGAGACTGTAGGAGGTAGGACCTACTTGGGGGAAGTAGGTCACTAGGGTGTGCTTGAAAGAGTATATATTGTACCCAGCCCCTTCCTCTCTTCTTTCTCTATTTCCTGGATGCCACCAGGTGAGAAGCTTTGCTCTGCCACTCCCCTCTGCCATGATAGTTGGCCTCACTGCAGGCCTAGAAAGGGAGCCAGCCTCTGAAACCATCTTTTCTTCTCTAAGTTGATTTTCTCAGGTACTCCGTCACAGAAATGGAAAGCTAATATTAGCACTATGAACTATTTACATCTTTCAAACATATATTTTATTCCTTATAAGAATATTGAGAAATAGACTTTATTAACAGATCATTTAGATTTTTTTAATTTAAGGAGTGATGCTCATTAATTTTTGTCACTGACAAGCAAGGCATAGGAAAATAAGGTTTCTCAACTAGTTTTGAGTAGTTGGAAAGACAAGTAAAAATACAACTTAAAAGTGAATTACTTGGGGCTGAGGCTGAGCTCAGGGGTAGAGCACTTGCCTTGCACATATGGGGCACTGGGTTCAATCCTCAGCACCACATAAAATAAATAAATAAATGTTTTGTGTTCATCTACAACTATATATATTTATTTATTTATAAAAGTGAATTACTTGCTCTTCCTTTCCCAATATGTCTTAACATATTTGGTAGTGAAACTATACCAAGGGGCTAGAGTGAAATACATCTAGGAGTCCAACCCAATCCCATCATCTTATACATGAGAAAACAGGGCTCAGATACTAAGCAACTTGCCCTGTTCACACAGCTATCCAGTGGCAGAGCTGGGTCTCTGTCTCCAGGATTGTGACTCTAAGTCTGTAGTTAAAACGTACAAGTTTAAATTCTTTTCCTCTGACTGCCTGCCCCTGTTGCTATTACATACAATCATAGTTTCATTAGCAGATGTGCCACAGCTTGCACATATTTTACCTAATTGCTGCAGTTAAATCGCCAGGAAAGATAAATTTGTCCTCTTTGCCCCCTTAAGCCCTGCTCAGTAGAGATCTTATTGGGCTTTCCTCTTTAACTGGGTTTAAAGCTTCTTCAGGAATAAGGGCTACCCAGAATATCCCTGTCTTCATCCAGAGAAGCACTGTATCATTCAGGCTGAGGATTCAATGGCCCTGGGTTTGAATTCTGCTTCACTCAGTCAGTGGCTATAGCGGCGATTATAGTGGCCTTGGGCAAGTCATTTAATCCCTGTGGGAATTCAGTTTTTTCATCAGTAAAAGCGGCTTCTCAGAGTCATTAAGAGGGTTAAACCAATGAATATACACAGAAAGTTTCTAATACTAGAATTACTAGTTCTCTTCCTCCACCTCTTTCCATTTGGGTAAGACAAAGTTCTTTTTGTCATTGTTATAAATAAGAAAAGCATTCATGACACAGTTGGGTAGGTATACTATTGTTTTAAACATTATACAGTGTTTCCAGATTATTCTAAAAAAACTGATCATCCTGCTAAAACTTCTAAGCCTAAAGTAGAAAATTTCAAAACCCTAGGCTTTCCAGCAGTATTCTCTTTGGTAATGTCAGAGTCAATCATACATGGGACAGAATCATGGCAAATTTGACATTTAGTTGAAGCACATAGCTTCTTTGCAACCATGGACATTTGGGACCCTGGGATTTTTAATCCAAGTGAGAGAAGTTAGTCTGTTTCTCATTAGAAAGGATCCATAAATTGTGAAATCCATAATCTTCCATCACAAAGTGACAGTGGTCATTATCATTTTCAATTTATGCTTTTGAAGAGCTTTATTTGCTTTAACCACATTTCATCGTAATATGACTCTAAAATGCGTGGGGACAGTGCTGTCCAGGGTGACTGGAGATACGCGTGGTTGTCCGTGTCATGCACCAGAGTTACTTACTGTGTCCTGTTTTCATGGGAATGCCAGTTTTGTAATGACTTTGAGGTCAGAGGAGAAAGTGGCTGCACAATGAACATGTGCCAACAACAAAGATCTGCGTGAGCTCACAAGAGTCTGGCATGCTCTGTGGGGCTTGCTCACAGCAGAGCAGAAGGAAGCCGCAGGGCTACTGGTGGGGGGAGCAGGGAACTTGATGAGTCCAGCTCTTGGAATGCCACAAAACCTGTTTAAAATCTTCTGCTTTACTATTCTCAGCCACCTAGAGGGAGAATTGCTCACAAGCACTTAAATTCATTATATTAAAAAAAATTAAAAAGATTAATGCTTGGGTAATCTAAGGGATGAATCTGTAGAGTTTTTCTTTTGATCTCTGATCAGTTGAAAGCCGTGGGGAAGGTGGTTCACACGTGTCAGACAGACACTAACAGGGCCATGTCTAATTGTTGCTTGTTAAACATTACTGAAACAGTTGTTAGGAGAAAGAGAATGAACTCCAAAGACAATGCCATTTTAAATTTGAAATAAACCACGAGGTACTACTGAAAAGAGATGGCCAGACTAGCACCTGCATGTTTCTAAGTCACTCATTTTTTGGTGCTAACAATGTTGATTTTAATTGTCAATTTGACTGGGATCAGGGAATACATAGAAACCTGGTAAAGCAATGTTTTTGAGTGGGTCTGTGAGGCTGTTGTCCAGCGATAAGAGTGTGACTCTGAGTGAACAGGATGGGAAGATCCACCCACAACGATCCAATTGTGTGGGGACTCCAAGAGAACAGACAGGAAAGGTAAATCTCTGCCTGAGTATATCCTGGAGATGGGACACATTCCCCTTTCCTCCATATGTATAGCAGAACTCCAGCTTTCCATCTTTTGGATTCTTAATACCAGTCTTAACACCAGTGGTTCCCAAGTTCTCATCCTTTGGCCTCAGACTGATAGTTAGACCATTGGCTTCCCCAACTCTGAGGCCTTTTGACTTGGACTCAGCCATAACCAGCACCACAGGATTCTGCAGTTTTCAGACACCTGTTGTAGGACTTCATCACACACATGATCCCCTCTCAGGTACCTACGTGTAAGTTCTATTGGTTGGGCCTTTCTGGAGCACCCAGACTAATCCAATCTCCATGCTCACAGGTGCTTCTGCTTCCCATATCCCCAAATTCTCTCCTAAATGTTTTTATTCATGGCAATGAATAATGCATATGACACTAACATTTAGGGAGGAACATTTCAAAGAAGTATAAGATTTTTAAAAATATTGTAAGAAGACTTTTAACCTAAAATAAACACTAATTCAATCATTGAATAGCTACATGAAGACATAAATAGCCCAAATGCCAAGAGAAAACTCCTGGGCTCTGTCTTTCACATAGTGGGGGTAAGGGCAGGTATTTTTGTCCATGAAGACTCTCCTGTAACTCCTCCTCAATGTCCCCAACCTCCTACCTAGCATCAGTCCTGAGGGTGGCTCTCTAGAATACAGGGATCTTAGGAGAGGAACCTAAGAAACAATGAATAAATTCTATTCCAATTGTTCATTTCATTTAAGTTAACCGAGACTCAAAGATGGAAGTTCTTTTTGAAAGTCACATTTTCCAGGCTTCCGATCACACCACTACCACCACCACCATCTTCATCAACAAGAGCATTATGAACATCCTTTCTGGAATAAGGATAGCAGGAAAACATGTATGGACTTTTTGTTACCAAAAAAAAAAAAAAGTACAATAAATCAAATTTTAGCAATGAAATAGTTAATGGCAACCTTTCCCTCCCAAGCTCCCAATAATCATTGGAATGTATCTCTGCTCAAATATTGGGTGACTGTAGGTTAAGTTTTAGTTTGGTATACACACACCAAACATTTTGATAAAGAGTGGAGAAAATTATCCATTTGGTTTTTATATTGATGTCACTATTTGCCTCGTTCAGGGAAAACAGATGATAACATTAGAAAATTTCTTTCTATACATGCTGGCTTCTTTTTGCAATGAAGTCAAAAGAGTTTTTGTCTTGTTGTTTCCTGACATTTTATTATTAAAAAATCAATGATATAGAAAAATTGAGGGAATTTTATAATCAACACCAGTATATTCCCATCACCTAGATTCTATCATTAACAGTTTTCTTGTTTTATATCTGTCCATCTACTCATCTATCATATTTTTACTACATTTCAAAACAGATTCAGACAAGAGATAATACTGTATTTTAAAGGAATAGAATCAAAGAAGAGTCTTACTTCCAGAAGTATGGCTAGAAAAATTATTTGATTTTCTAAAAGACAAGAAACAAGCTCATCCTGAATTATGCACACAGTACTTATCATTCATTCTTCTGCCTCTGGAAGATGCATGTTAGCTGTTTCAGTGTTTTGTCTCCCTTTATCAACCTTGTAGACATTTTCAGTACTCATCCAAGTACTTGGCTTTCTGAAGACCTGAGCTGTTGACTATAGAGCAGTAAGTTCTTTGCCATAGATCACCAGGAAGGATTACTTGGAAGGCAGGCAGTAAGTATTTTTTGTTCTTCACTATACCCTCTAGTATACCCCCCGCCACCAGTCTTTGAATGTAGAAATACAGTGCTTTCTATGCATCATTCCTCTCATTTATGAAGAGAATTTTATATCACCTATTTATAGCCTTATCAAGGAGACCAAACGTGAAAAATAGGAGAATGTTTGCAAAGAGTATAGTTCTACACCATTTAGGATGGCACCAAGATGGCATTAAGAATCATAAAGCATCTGTAAAAAAATAGCAGAAATGATGGTCCACACTGCTACTTGGCTCTTTAAAATCAGCCAAAAAGGATTTCAAAGGTTAAAGGGACAGAGTATTGGCAGTTGTCTTCACTCTCCCCATCAGTAAGTCATCTTGTCAAGGATCTAGAAGAACCTTGGGGTATATCACAGAGACTTATTTTCATTAGTAAAGTGTTTGTTTTGGAAATCATCCCAGCTTTAAAACAATACTTCCATTAGCTGGGCACAGGACCTATAATTATCCATCTTATCTGACCAGGGCCAAACTCTTCTACTACTGCATGCCATTTACTTTGGTGCTGCTGGAAGGAGAAGAGCAAGACATTCACTCAATGTACAAGAAAGTGCAGAGAATGTCCATTTATTTGCATAAACATCTAAAAATGAACTTTGGCTAAAAATTCCTGCAACAAGATATCATTAGGTATAATGAATGATAGAAACCTTCTGTTCCCATGTACAGGAAACATTCTGCTACTTGAATAGCTAAAACTTACAAGTATAAAGTAGTATACTTTTCACTTTTAGTCTGTGGATGAACACAAATCAAGAAAAGTGAGGAGTGAGGTCAAAGCTAACTGGGGCAGCAAGAAAAGATAAAATAATTGGGGAGGCAAGTTCATCATCAATTACTGCTGCTGAGAACCTGCCAGATCTGAGGGGAATTGAATAGAAATATTTGAAATCCCCCTTGCCCTTCAAAAACATCCATTCCCCTAAGAGTTGGGTAGAGAAAACAGTAAGGAGAGAAAAAATAGTAGAAATTATAAATAGATGGAAGAGGATGTATAAGAAGAAAAGTAAGTGTGGCATGTGATCTGACTGTGAGTTATACTTACAAAATGGACAATGTCACAGGAATGAATAAACATCCATGAAGATACATATAATTACGTCTGAGACCAGACCGTGCTCTTCAGGTAGCAAAGGAGAATCTGAACAAAAACTGGCTACACTTATTCTAAGGGCGAGTTCACCTGGCCCAGGGACTCCACTGGTCTAGTCTTGGGAGCAAGAATGTGTCATAAATGCACTGAGGTGGTTATATCAAGCTATCATCCTCTGACGCCACTAAATACCCCAAATGCACAAGTCCCCTAGGGTGAAAGTTTGTATGCTAATAAAATTTTAGCATGCTCTAAATTAGGACCTGTAAAGGTCCTTACTGTGCTATTTAGCAGTACTCTTTCTTCTTTTCAGTCTAACTGCTGTTGGCTCCTCCTTTACCATACCTGACTGCCCAGGTGGTGGTGCCCCTGATGATCCTCGTGGTAGACAAAGAAACACCGTCAGAACTGCAGCTCTGTTTCCTGCACAGGGTTCGATGGCTATGGGTTTGGGAGCCCCCTGAAAAAGAAAACTCAAGTAAGTTTGTGTAGTTGGCGCGACATTACTGTTCTACTTTCCACTCTGTCCCTCTTCCAGTCAGCCCAACTGCACAGTCCTAGTTATCAGGGACACACCCTGGGTCATTTTAACTCTGGTCCAGCGTAGACATGCAATCCCTTTTTATTAGAACAAATGAATGCACCCCTCTATATCTGATGTGCGGCTAGTGAGCCACAAAGTTATGCAATGTTTGTTGTTTCTTCCCAATTATTTCCTCTCACTAATAACATTACACACAACCCCATTTATTTAATTAAGCGATCACCATTCCAAATATTCTGTTGGCGTACCTTTATTTATTTTTTTTTACTTTTTAAATTTATGTTTACTATCTGTATTTAAAGTGTACAACATGTTTTGGTACATATATACATGTTGAAATTATTACTATGGTCAAGCAAATTCATACATCCATCACTTCACATAGTTAACATTTTCCTTTCTGTGATAAAAGAACCAAATGTCCATACTCTTAGCAAGATTTCATTATGCCACACAATGTTATTCATTATAGCCCCCCTGCTAAACACTAGATCTCTTGATTTATTTTTCCTATGAAGTACAAGTTTATATCCTTTGACTCACATCTCCCTGTTCTCTATCCCTCTCTGTCCTGGGGTACTCCATTCTCCTCTCTGCTTGTATATACTTGACTTCTTTAAAAAATTCACATGTGAGTTCATGTTGAACTATCTTTAATATCACTTTAGTGACATACATATTTCATCATCACCCACAAATACACTGGTATATGTAATGTAATAGAAATTAATAAAGTAAATGAATATGTGATAATGAGAATAATAGTAAGCCAGGTATGGTGGTACACACCTATAATCCCAGTGGCTCAGGAGACTGAAACAAGAGGATCATGAGTTCAAAGCCAGCTTCAGCAATGGCGAGGTGCTAAGCAACTCAGTGAGACCCTGTCTCTAAATAAAATACAAAATAGGGCTGGGATGTGGTTCAGTGGTGGAGTGCCCCTAAGTTAAGTTAAATCTTCAGTAAACCCCCCACCAAAAAAAAAAAAGAAGAATGATAGTAATATTAGTGTTTCAGTGCTAATTATGGATGAGAGTTAAAAGTGACTTACATATATTAATTTACGTAAATCTTACAACAACCTGAATACAATGAGAACCTGAAGGAAGAGGTTAAAAACACTTCCTCAATTCATATAGCTGGGAAGAAGTAGCAAGGCTGGCATTTAAGCTCAGGCAGACTGCCTCCTGAGTCTATGTTCTTAAAACACACAACACAGGGCTGGGGATGTGGCTCAAGCGGTAATGCGTTTGCCTGGCATGCGCTGGGCGCTGGGTTCGATCCTCAGCACCACATAAAAATAAAATAAAGATGTTGTGTCTAACTGAAAAATAAATATTAAAAAAGTCTCTCTCCTTCTCTCTCTCTTTAAAACAAAACAAAACAAAACAAAATCCACACACAACACAGCTTATGACATGTGCACATACAAGCATGTGCCACCCCCACATAAAGATATGCTCAAGCACACACATGTGCACACCCCCACCTGCACACAAACGTATACACAGAATTTAAATACAATGTAATCTTTGAAACAGTGAGGATATCATTTTATCCTAGGAAAGGCTGTTTTGGCTCTATCATTCATAGAACTATAGGTGAGACATGGCTGCTATAGCAAAGCGACATCTCTGCAAAAAGGCAAAATTAAAAAGAAAAAATGCTGCGGCCTTAATCATTAGAACAAATGCTTTATTCAGTTTTTTTTCCCCCACTGATAATATTTGAACTTTTCAAAAGAAATATAGACGTATGTAGTCATTCACCTAGAATATTCTAGAATATTGCCATTTCCAGAAAGTTTAACGAGGCATTAAAGATAAAATATGTCCCCTTTCATGTAAAACTTAGACTGAAATTTCTGGTGAAAACGGTTTTATGTGGTTATAAAGGATTTCTCCTTTATAGCAACATAAATCTCATGTTTTAAAATTATCCTCATATAGATACATTTTGGGAGTTTTCAATATAAAGGTGAAAGTGGCCATGGTAGTAGAAGCAAAGGGCATTAAAATGTTTCAAGAAAATGCTCTTGGCCATGTTGCATTACTTACATCAAATGCATGAACTACGGTTTCATACTTTAAAGCTTATATTTAATTTAACAGACTTATTTTTAAAAAATGTTAAGTCAAAATCAGCATAAGCACATAGATATTCTCCGATGATGTAAATATTTAGAGAATAGGCATGTCGTAGTCCAAGCTAAAAGAAAAATACTATGAATGCTTCCAACCATATTTCTAGGCAACTAAAATTTATTTTAATTTAGTAAAAGCAAAGTATATTTAAAGGTCAATTGGTTAAAATATACTAAGAGAATGTAAAATGAAGTCAAAGTTTAAATAATAGGAACTTATTAGAAATACCCAAATCCCTTTCACTATGTCTAAGAAATAACTGATAGTTTCCATCTCCAGGCAAGTTTATCTCTCTTAGTTTCCAGTTTTCTGTGTAACATCTGACATTACTTAGAATATACAAAGTCATGGTAAAAACAACTTGATTGCAAAAATTAGAATAAAATTTTATGATTACAGAAAAAATGTTGAGAAACCAGAGTTTCTTGGTTTAGGGAATTTAGAAAAATAGTAAGATTTGGTAGTGTGTCAGCTGATCATGTTGCCAGGCTACCTTAGAACTTTTTTAACACCAGCACAGAAAGATTTTAAATATCAAATGCTGGTGTTTAAATATCAAAAGCATCAATGGAGAGAAAAATTAGTAAAAGATAACTGTAATTTCCAGTGGAATATGGCCTAATTATTTAACACTTCAAACTTCAGCGATTCAGTAAAGGACTGTGAGTATAACATCTTGACCTCAGAAAAGGAACAAGGCCTACATAAAAGCTAATTCTGTAATATCTCCCTTAGAGTAATTCTCTCACTCTTACTTCTATTGCTATTATACAGAAAACATTTTTAAATCTCTTTATATTGATAAACTATATAAAAGATTATAATTCTATTTTATAATCAAATTGGCTTAAACTTGGTCTATATTTAGCTATAAGAACTTTTATAAGAGGGTATTTGCAAAAACATGAATTATTCATTATGTTTAAAATATTAGTTGCTAGCACAGTTCTTTGGCAGTTCTGGAAGGAATCCACATAATTTGTAAAAATTATTTCCAAAGACTTTGTGGATAATATCACTTTCAGTACAGGATTCAAATTTTTTTTTAACAAAGGGACACTTAGCACCTGGATTTCACAGCAGAAAACAGCAAAACCCCACGAATGATAATATTTCTAATACCTTGAGGTTTCTTAGTTGTTTTGCAATAAATACATAAGCGTGAATCAAAATCATTTCACAATGACATAACATGTTCACTGAACTGTGCAATTTATCATGTGTTTTCCATGGCTGCCTTTGAGAGAGATAAGGCAAGGGTTGGTTTGCCTACAGCACTCCGCAACTGAGATTTACTTCGAGGCATTTTCATATTTGTTGTACTGCAAAGAGCTGGTGTTAGACTGTGCCAGAAAACATCCCTGACAGTTATGTAATTAGTCCTTGTTTATTAAGCACACAGCACTTTTACAAAAGACTTATCTGGATCACTCTAGTGTTTTTGAAACTGCTGTACTCTTATTTTCAAGTCATTATTTTGAGGGGCAAAACATTTTATGTTAAACTCTTTCCATTTTTAGCTACCAGAGACAAGTTACCAGAGAAGCTTCTGGAAGCTTAGGGATTTCAAGATTATGGCTCTTAAAATGCATAATGTGTTCTGAAAGGGAGACGGCCAGCTGAACCCAAGATCTCCTGGAAACTGCCACCACATGAGTTGCTGCAGGTCTAAGAAACACCAATGGGCAAAGCTGGTTCCCTGTTTCTTCTTCTGCTGGCCCTTGCCAAGGGTGGGTGAGCCAAGGAGCTGCTTCTAGAGATCATGCTGAGGCTAGTCACTGGAAACCTAGACCTCGCAATTAGGGACTCAACAGAACCATGTGGTGCCTTTGGACTAGCCATTACAATTAAGCCAGGTTAACTCTTGATACTCAAGGACTCAGAAGGTTACAAAAAAAGATGTTATGTCCCTTCTCAAAAACTTTCAATAGTCCCAAAGTAGGACTTACAAACTCAAATTCCTTCAAGGCCCAGGTTGGTAACTTAATAATAATAGCTAATATTTATTAAAGGCTTACAATATATCTGGTGCTATAATAACATTTACATGATCTAATCATACCCCATGATGTGGGACTGTTTCCATTTTACAGGTGATGAAACTAAAGCTCAAAGAGTAAACTCTTATATTAAAAGTAATATAATCAGGCTGCCAACCTGGTAGGTGGTAAAATCAGGATTTGGCCTATGCCAGTTACCTTCACAGCCTGGGTGACTAAGCTGAGTCTAGACTGTGCATACCAGTTAAGAAGACTGACTTAATTTCCAGGTAAGACAATAAAAAGTGGTAGGCAATGATTAGCTTTTAAGACATTAAATTTTAAACTATCTGCCAACCAAAAGAACATCTGGGGTCCAAATGGACTTGAGGGCTGACACTTTATGATCTCTGTGGACTGAGTTCAAATGGCATACCAGGGCCACCAGTCTTAATGTCTACTCCCTTATCAAACTTTATCTTTTATTTTTGACAATTTCTGTCCTACAATCTCACTGTCCCACAACGGTGTCCAGGGATTCCAGGGGTTCTGCACCTGCTTCACTCAGAGTCCTTCCACTGTCTTGGACATCCTTCCCACAGGTCTCTTACTTTTCTGATCTTAAGCATCCCTCAAAGCTGGCTCAGCTGTCACCTCATCCATGACGCCTTCCCTGGTCTGAGGTTCTTAGTCCTACCTTTTTACTTTGTTTTTCCTCTTATGGTTCTCTTTATTTTTTCCCTTGAATGACAGTTGTGCACACAGTCTCTCGACCCATTAATCAAGCTCATCGTGGGCAGGTCCTGTTTGTTATACTCCCTGTACTCACTTCTCTTTGAAATGCCCATAGTCTGTGCCAACTTTTGGGGACTTGTATCTCCCCATCTATTATTATAGGTATTGATATACATGTCATATGTCCCTGATCCTCTAAGGCAGGCACCATTTTTGATTCTTCTTCATCGTACCTGTAGCTTCTATTATGGTGTCTTGAACGTAGATGAAAAAGCAAAGGGATGAATGAATGAACTTGTCACAGAGGCCACACAATGAGATTACTATAAGGCATGATAATTTCTATCTAAATTATTAATATTAAAGAAAGACGTTCAGAAGAGAAATAAGAAATGATTGGGTTGTGAGAGTCTTAACCCAATCAGTGAATTAATCTGCTGATAGGGATTAACTGAGTGGTAACTGGAGGGGTAAGGTGTGGCTGGAGGAGGTGGGAATTGGGGCGTGGCTTTGGCTTTTATATATGTATTTTATATATATGTAACTGTTGAGTGGAGTCTCTCCCTTTCTCTGCTTTTTGATCAACATGTGGGCTGTTTCCCTTCCATACTCTTCCTCCATGATGTTCTGCCTCACCTCGAGCCCCCAGGAATGGAGCCTGCTGTCTGGGGTTTGAGACCTCTGAAACTATGAGCCCTCAAGTAAACTTTTTCTTCTCTACAATTGTTCTGGTCAGGTCTTTAAGTCACACCAGTGAAAAAGCGGACTAAAACATTGACATTAAGAGAGATGAGATGATATTCTCAGGGTAGCACAGCTAGCGAGTGGCACATTCAGGATTGGAACTCAGATCTGTAAGATTCTAGTATCTAGTTCCTAATCTAGGTTATAACTATACCCCAATACTAGGTTATGCTAGGTTCTAAGAATACAGTATTACTAAAAATATGTAACTTAAGGCCAAGGAGCTTCTCATTCTCTCAGCTTGGCTGTTTATAGCAGAAACCAAGCTAGGATTTCAGTAATGAAGTTTACACACATATACATGTCCCATTCCTGACCAGCATTCAGAACACATGAATCCAGGGCCAGCTTTGGTATTGTCTAGGTGGGTGATCTTGAGTATGTTACTGAGTCAGTTGCCCCAAAAGGAACATGAGCGATAGATTGGATGATTTTTAGGGTCTCTCTCTTCTTCAACATTCTGTGATTATGATTTATGGATAACCTCCAGAATCAGTGACATACCAATACTTCATACCATGTCTAAATGTAGTGAAATTTAAAAATTTCCAATCTGTAGTAATTTTTTTCCTGCCCAGGCATTTTAAATGGCACATCTAATTATAAAGAGCGTTATTATACCATATGATGAATACATCACATAAGACTAAATGGCCACCATCGCATGCCAAAAAAGCAATTAGAAAATTGAATCAAAGAATTAAGGATTGATGTGGATATGTTATACCTGTCAGCAGTAATAAGTGTTTTGACAAGATCAGAATAAAGTCTGACAGTGTGCACAAATACTAATCTGATACATGAGTGAAATATTAAAAATGCAAACAACTGCACATTAATCATGCCAACATTTCCCTTCTAAAACACATTTAATGCTATTCTTATCAGAATCCATCTATAAATAAAAATGAGTCCTTTTCAACAGTTTGCATGACTTGTTATTTGCAGTTTAATGAATGTTTATATTGATATGAAATTTAGTTTTAGTCAAATTGAATTAATTTACTGAACATTGAATTAAGTCAGACTAGGGGCTAGGCTCACAGCTAATCAAGTGTGTTGATCCCGTAGGATCAACAAATACCAAGATTCCAGATCTCAAGAACAGATTCTCTGATTTCATTGTTTAGACTTGGGGAAAAAAATCAAAGTGGAAATCATATTGTTTCCTCATTTACTTTTTGCTTTACATGAAATGATAAATGGGAAAATATATTAGCTGGCTTTACTTAGTAGGAGAAAAATTCATACTAATAAGAGAAATTAACCTAATGGGCACTTCCAAAACCAGGGTTAAACTACATTAGAAGCCAATTCAAAGAGAATAAAGTACTACATGTGGGAATAGGTAGAGGAATAAAATATAATATTCACAGAATTAGTATGCAGTTCCTGAGATTCTAAATGTACTCAAACTGTAAACTATTTTTATATCACACTAAATATTTTTCCTTGTTTGAAATGCCTCCATGTTCAAGCTCTGTTCTTAACAGACACAAGCATATGCACAAAAACACACACAAACTGAAGATTTATATTTGCAGTAGGTCTTATTTAACTGAGTTTTACTGTCATTTTAACTGTATGGCAGTGACTTGGAGAGTGAGGAGGCCGGATTGTGACAGCGGCAGTGTTGCCATGTATTTTCCCAAGGCACTTAGGTCCCAGAAAAAGTAAAATGGGAAAAACACTATCTCTTTTAGAAATTTAATCATGCTTTTCTCAGAGTTGGTTAATAAATAAGAATGTTCACACAGAAGGTGACTTTGAATAGATTATCTTTCAAAATTCATTCCTAATAATATTTTTCAAAATTTCAAAATAGTTATCTATGAAATAATTGTCATACCTAGATTTTTAATAGTCTATACTTTTCTCTGTAGTTCAGTGCAAAAAGGAACTTAACCACTGTAGTTCATGTGTGAATTTCTTATTTTAAAAAAAATATTTTATTTTTTAGTTGTAGTTGGACACAACACCTTTATTTCACTTGTTCAGTTTTGTATGAGGTGCTGAGGATTGAACCCAGGGTCTCGCACATGCGAGGCGAGTGCTCTACTGCTGAGCCACAACCTCAGCCCTCATGTGTGAATTTCAAAAGTGATTCCATCCTTTCTGGCCTTGAAAAGTACTGTTAAGTGTGAGGGACCATGTCTCCCCAATCAACTGAACTCCCATGTTGCTCACGCCCAGGCTTGTGTTTCTGCCCACCTGGACTACCTGCTAACACCTACCATTTCTGCAAGATCAGACTCCAGCCTCTCTATCTGAAAGAAGTTAGCCCAGGTCAACCTAGGCCATGCCTGCACCTTCTCTGCTCTATCTCAGCAACTAGGAGTAAATCACTTTCCCTTTAACCAAAATTGAGAGACAGTATAACACAGTGTAAGAGAACAATCCTTAGCTACCAACTAACCAAGTTCAAGGCTGTGCTTGCTTCCAGATGTGAGCTTGGTCAAATCATTTAACCTCTCTGTACCTCCAGTTTCTCATCTGTAAAATGGATCTAAAATACCTTATTCCCAGTGTTGCTATGAGGACTAAGAGAAATGTAGATATAAATATATACTCCCATTAGTATATCTATATCTATATCTTACTATATAAATGTATAAACATATAGTAAGTAGTACTTGGTAAGAGTCAGCTATTATTGTTATACCTTTCTATCCAGTTCTCACTTTGCTTTGAAATTGTTCTTTATTCCATTTGAAGATGCTCAACTCAAAAGTAAGTCATTTGAAGGCAGAGGACATATTTTGAAAATCTCTGTTAGTGACTTGAAATCAATCAATTAAGAAATTTAGCTGGGCTTGGTGTATCATGCCTGTAATCTCAGCAGCTCAGGAGGCTGAGGGAGAAGGATCACGAGTTCAAAGCCAGCCTCAGCAAAAGTGAGGCACTAAGCAACTCAGTAAGACCCTGTCTCTAAGTAAAATACACACTAGGTCTAGGGATGTGGCTCAGTGGTCCAGTGGCCCTAAGGTCAAGCCCCAGTATTCAACCCCCACCCCGCAATCAAAAAGAAAAAGGAAATAAATTCAGCCTCCAGGAGAAAATTCTTTTGGGTGTTGGGCGCTTATAGGATGGAGAAAAGCTAATCCCAGTGCCAGCCTTCCCGCACATGGCACATCAACGCTGTCATGGAGGGTCTGCCTACTTTCCCACTCTTGTTCCTGGTCTTATAGTCTTAGCTGTCAGCCTTATCTGTTGCATAGAGTAGAGTAGACCTTTCCTGGCACCTATGACTGGGTTGTTCAATAAATATTTCATGAATAAATGGGTATTGGCTTTTTCCCTTTTGGAATAGTGTATAAGGTAAATCTTAATTTTGTGGCAGAATCTTATGAAGAAAACTTTAATCTAGAGCAGACAGATGTAAACCAATAGGAAAGTTAGAAAATCCAAATCTTAGTATTATTCCCAGAATGGTCCCTTTCAAAACGTGTTATGCCATTAATGCAGCATCGCCTTGGGAACATAGCCAGTAGGTCAATTCTATTTAAAAGGCAAACACACCAGCTACTGCGTTAGAGGCCACAGAAGCCACAGAACCCACTCTGGTGGAGCATCCTCCCAAGCTGACTGCCACTCAGATGACTTCTGAGCTGAGTGCCCAGCAGTTATGCTCTGAGCTCTAGGCAGGGGAGTGGAGAAGGTAGGAGAGGATCTGAGAAGTGCTGGAAAGATGTCACCTTGCAGTGGATGGCCAGGAGTGAACAGGCAGATGGTTTGTCTGGGAAATTGCTGGGAGTTCTCTGGGGATAGAGCCTTGAAATTGTTCTGAAAAGAGCGATGAGGCCTGAGGGTAAAATTAGGGCCCTCCAAGCAATTCAGGCCCTTCATCAGCCCCCTGGCACTCTCCTGGTCATGACTGGGATTATTGCTACCTACTTTACACATCGTGGTACATGGTGAGCTGCTGTATCAAACGTCATCCCAGAAAGACTTGACAAACTATCAGGAACTTGGCACTCTTTTACTAAACCATTGGCCAAATCTGTTCCACCAAGTGCACATTAAATTAAAACATTTACTTCTGAAACTTCAATCATAAAAGTAAATCAAGAAGCGCTATGAAAACCACTGTCAGCAGAAAGAACAAAAGTGCAGATTTGGCAATATTCTTAATGAGGAATCAAGTGTTAATAGATCCAGCATAATAAATGACTTTCTACTATGATTGCCATACCAATCAAACCTTTTATAAGTAACAAAAGCATGGGCAAAACTCCGAATGAAAGAGTTTATTTGACTTGTTCCAGAAATACAGACATAATTACCATTCAGTAAAATCTGTCTGGGTCTCTCAGAAGGGTCATTGTGGATGAAAGTTCTCCTAGAAAACTGAACATTAACCCTACAAGGCCCAAGACATTGCCACTTTAAGGTTTTTTTTTTTTTTTAATTTTTTTTAACTAGTGTTAAATTGCTTAAAATAAATATCCCTTTCTTTGTTTTTCTACCAGACTACAGTACATTTAATATTGTCTTGATGCTCCATGATCAACATTACAAGTATCAGTTTTCACATTCTGCTGAAGACACATGGAACTGCTTATGTGTACATGAGCAGCTGGAGCCTAGGGATTTCTTCTCTTCCCTCCCTTCTGCACTGCCCCTGAAGCCACCAATGCCATCTTGTTCAGTGCTTATTGTTTTACTTTATATAAAGGCAGTCTAAGGATCCTGTGGCTGCCAGTGAGTGACATGGCTGCTTTTCCACAAAACACATCCATTATGATGCAAAGGTTGAAATGATATTTGCAAATGCAAATGTTTGATATTCAGAAGGACTTTTCTTATCCTCCACAGTACCATCTTCCTGTTGCTGTGGGCGTAGTAACCTGTCAGCATCTTTCCAGCACAGCCTCATTTCGAAATTCCTAGACCCATGGACCACACACATCTCCTTGACAGTTTGTAACAATCCTCATATGTCCCTTGAAGTTTGTAGGCAGGTGAACCTAACTAGTTTCAAGATTTTGACAAAAGACTTTGGGAATAATCTTACTCTAAAGTCTAGTAATGCTTCAACAGGCCCAAATGGCTTTATGGCTTGTGAAGCAGGCTTAGGTTCAAATCTCAGGGGATCTCAGGAAAATGATTTAATGTTTCTGTGCCTCAGCTTCTCTACATCAAAAATAGAGATATAATAACTATCTTCAAGGTTATGCTGAGGATTATAAAAGCTAATACATGCATAAGACACTTTGCATAGTGACTGGGCAAAAGTAGTTGCCTAAATTTTTATATTAGGTCAGATCATTTACTTATATAATTTCTGTTAGTTAAAACAATTGAATATCAGCATTTTTTTTTATATGTTTTGGCCTTAGCAATTCCCTTCCTCTTCCTCTAAATTTGTTTTAGTGACCCATGGTAGGGAAGTAAGAGAGATTTATATGTCAAGATGTTTTCTAATCCCTCTCTCTCTTCCTGCATCATTTCATTCTCTCAGACTTGGTCCCAAAGTCTGGGAGCAGTATTCTAGTGTGTGTGCATTAAAGTTGGAACCAAGTTCCAAGCTCAGACATTAGCCTATTATGGGGAAGATGATCATTGATCAATGCAAATGTTTGAAAGTTCAGAGGCAAAAGTCATTTCCAACGATACATATTCTACCAACCTTTCTGCTTGCACAGCAAAGAGAAAAATATTTTATGGATGGATATGCTTAGAAATGCCCCTAAGTGTGTTCTTAGGTGCCTCTAGTTGCCCCAGAAAGTCTCTTTGTGTGCCAGTTCTCTCTCCACTATTTGGTAAATTGATATTTCCTTAATTTTATAATCAAGTGGGCTAATGGGAAAATGAGAGGAAAGATGGCAGAAGGCAGAGAATGTTTGTTACACATTTAGCAGTACCATGGGGTCCTCTTGCAGGCACGTGGATCATTCCCAGATTCCCTGGAACCCCCAAGACAGGACTTGTTACTCTTTTCTTTGACTTGAGATGTGTGGATTTATTTCCTGTGGCCAAATAAAATATATTCACATAGCATCCCTTTTGGTGTTTTCCTCAAACTATTTGATTGTGTGAACTACCTCATCAGAGCTTGCTTTGAAAAGCTAAGTATATGAAAGTGAATAAAATATCTAAATCGTTTTCTTCCCAAAGCTCCTTTTTGAGTATGACTAAAAATTAATGGCCAGAGTCTGTGTAATGATGCTTCCCCTGGTTGTACTCATGCTGCCGAATCAACTCCCTCTTGGTGCTAGTAATTACCTAATTGATTAAGCCTGGAGGAGCCTTCTGTCACTGGGTGTGGCCTGCTGCACACATCTGGCTCACTATGTTTTCTTTAAAAAGGATGGCAGAAGGATTAAAGTAACCACAGCACAAATACAGATATCAGTGGGGAACAAATCTTGCTCATTTCCCCAGCTGGTCTCTGTAGTAGGCTAATTAGTTCTCCCTAAAAGTTCACGTCCACCCAGAACCTGAAAATGTAACTTTGTTTGGAAATAGGGCCTTTGCAGGTGTACTTAATCAAGAGTAGTTAACAGGTCACGCTAGGTTAAGGTAGAACTGGTACCTTTTTAAGAAGAGGGGAGACCACATAGGGACAACACACAGAAGAGACTACCATGTGAAACAGAAAGGGACTGCAGAGGTGTGTCCACAAGGCAAGGAGTACCAAGGTCTGCTGACAACCACAAGCAAGCAGCTTGGAGACCGGCAAGGAAGAAATTCTCCCTCAGGGCCAAAGAAGGAACCAACTTGGACAACACCTTCATTTCAGACTCCTGGCCTCCAGCACTTGTTTTAAGCCATCAAACTAATACAAATTAATGCAGTTTCCTAGTCTTAAGCCAAACTCTGAGAAAATGGTCAGGGAATATCAATTGCTTGCTATCTTTTTGTTGTGTTTTGGAAATAATCATGTAGTGTGATAACTGAACTACGACCATTCCCAATACCCCAGCACACTTCCTCGATTTTGGGATGATTCAAGCCACTTTCATTTGAGAAATAGGAAAAATACCATATAGAATAGCAAAAGCCAATGGCAAAATTCATTTAGTTACCTGAGTTCTGTGATCATCATACAATTAATGACATTTATAAAATTGGAAATACCATAGTGACTTCTCAAAGTGTAGACCGTCTATGCTGTATGTTGGAAGCTCTAGGAATCAGATTCTGAGACTCCCAGATGAGTGCAGCAGGTTTATTGGGAAGTAGCTTTGGGAACGACGACATCTGCCTAGAGCGACAGGAGCAGGGATGGTGGAGGGAGAGGTCGGACCCGAGCAGGGTGGTCCTTCCAGGGCTGGTGACCTCCTGGGTGGGGCCGTCCCGGGGGACAGACCTAACTCTGGGAGGGGACAGCTTTCCTGGAGGATGAATGAGCTCTGAGCTGTGAAGAGTCAGGCTCAGTCATGAAGGGAGGTGCAGGGCCACACACCCAGCCCCATTACCACATTTGTGATTTTAAACACAACTCTGCTCATTATTAGCTAAGGAAGTTCTTTGGCCGCACACAGTTCAATATGTCATGCTATGGAGAATACTGCTGGACATCTATACTTCCATTTCTCACAGAATTTTTTGAAGCTGCTATATTGTCACGGTTACTATCCCTCACAGAAGAGGGCTTACTTTGGACAAAAATTATGATTTCAGTGCCAGCACCATAGTTAGGTCAATAATCCAAAGAACTGAGTAAGCAGCACTCAGTATTTTATTTCTCATACTTGGTATTCAACTGAGTCAATTATTTTACTTTTGTAATTCATGAAACTTCCAGAGAAAGAGGCCATCATTATTCTGCGTGTGGGTACAGTGGGGGATGACATCATTTATTACTCTTACTGAGGTCTGTAAGGCATCAACAGGAATGGCAGAGGACAGACCCATTTCTTCAGTTTGCCTAAGTCACATTCTTTTAGGAAATTGCAACTTTATATGTCTTTTCTCAAAAATCAATAATAATGTCAACTGTTATTTATTGGCATTTATTGGTTGTTGAGCTCTCTCTTGGGCTGGCAGAGGAGCAAGAGCAGTTGCTGGACACTGTGCCAACTAGTAATCCATGTTCCCTGTATTAGCAAGGTTACAAGATTTTCTGAACCCAGATCATGATTAAGTCATATTGATTGCCATGAAGCAGATGAAACCCATCAAGGGCAACATTTCCATCACTACTTTCAAGATACAGTTGGTTCCTACCACAGGAAGGCAAAAGGATACACTCCAGGGTGGCTTCACAACCTCGAGGAGGGACACGTGGTGAGGCAGCTGGTGCAGTACGGGGTGACAATGCTGTAGTCCTATGAGGCAGGCTTCCTGTTGGAGAAGAAACCAGGGCGGTGCTTTCCTAATACCGATTCCCAGTCTGGCACCAACTCCAGGCCTGCTGTGAGGCTCCTTTGGGGAAGGCAAGTGGAATTAATCATGTCACCTCACTGAGCTGGCTGGCAGAATGAGAGAATGAAGAAGAGATATCCTGGTCTGGTTTGCACCAGCAGAGTACGGAAAGGGCACATGATAAGAACCTTGGGGACAGTGACCATCTTTGCTAGGAGTTACAATCCTGGACAAAAGCAACCTATTCCTCCTATAGATGCTCAAATCCAACTTTGCACATTACTGTTTCAGGCCACTTCAGCCAGGGCTACCAGGAAAGACCTCTCAGGAGTGGAATTCGAGCATATCCTGGATGAAGTGAAGGGGGGAAGCCAGGAGAAGGCCCAGGAGGAGGAATAATAAAGGTAAAGTTCCCTGGGAGGATCGAGAATGGTACCTTCAAGCACCAGCAGGAAGATCAGTGGGTTGACTTGGGAAGTTCAGGATTTGTTGAAGGTGTGGTCAAGAAGTTGAAACATGGATGTGTTCTCTTTATTATTTTTGCTTTGTCTTCTTCTTGTCTCATTCTGCTGCTTGGGTGGAGGATTCAAACAGAGGAAGAACTGGCCAAGGTGGGTTTAACCCAGGCTACAGTGATCATGGGGGATGAAAGGAGCAGGAGAGAGGGGACACTGCTCCTGGTGTAGACAAGAAGACGTAAGTAGGCTCAGGAGGAGAGGAAGAGTGAGGAAAAGAATGTGAGGGGGCTGAGGCACACTGAAGTGGTGGTAAGGTCGAGGACTGGAGGTCTCCATGGAGAGCAGAGGCTCTTTGGGGACAGGTTAGCTGAGTAGGTGAGTTGGAAATACAGAGAACGGCATCAGAGAATAGCAAGTAGGAAATCCAGTATCTGGGGGCCTTGAGGGCATAAGTTTCAAGGAGTCAAAGAAACCCACACCCCACTTTTGATCTATGACCTGCAGGACCAATACTCGTGAGAACCCCAGGGGAGTATGTTCATTAGGGAACAGTCAGGCTTTGATTAGAGCCAAACAACAAAGGGGGCATTCCAATTGGTTGAAGAGGCCTTTGCCTAATGACAAGCCATGAGTTCTGAAAACAAAGTGGGCGAGCAGGAGGGAACAATCAGGTTAGAGAAGAAGAGGTGCTGAGGGCTATGGATTCAGACAACTGTGCAAGAACCCGGGAAAGTGGGTTCCAAAACATTCAGGAAAAAAAAAATATAGCTATGATCCCATCACTAGAGAATCTAAAATAATATGGCTCAAGGCTTTAAAGTGTTACCTGAAACACAATAAAAAGATCAAGAAGGAATACTGTTGTTGCAGGAAGTAATTTCTAATGGAATGGCAGAGAGGTAAGCTAGAGGAGTACACAGTTCCAGGACCCCAGGGGTGGAGGGGAACATGTCCTAGTGCAGAATGGAGGATGTGAGACAGCTGGCTCTCAGAGCACAGCCACAGCACCGAGTTTAACTGCCAGAGGCAGGGCATTATGATTCAGGAGTGGAGTGCTCTGGAAGTAACTACGTAAGCAGGGGATGTAGGACAGAGGTTCAAAGAATGGGCTGTGGTATAACACCATGATTGGATTCCTAACTCCGCCACTGCAGTGTGAACTTGGGCATGTCTTTTCACTCTGTGCTAATTTTCCCCATCTGAAAATGATAATAATTCAACATCTACTTTACTGGGTCCTTGTATTAAATAAATTGACACTTACAAAGCATTTAGGATGTGGCCTAAATTTCATTTTGTCATTCTGTGATGGTCTGTTTAGCTTACTATGGATTTTAAAAAATTTTATTATTATAACTTAATCTAAGTCTTCTGATTTATAATGGAATGGCCCAGGGGCATATATGTGGCTCTGGTTGACACAGACTGTGAGGCAACTCTAGTTCAACACTCTGTACGATGAAAAGCAGAACTGAGTCTGAATCCTAGCTCTGCCTCTTGTATACAGGGCACCTTTAGGCAACTACTCTAATCTTTCCAGTGCCAAGTCTCTTTAGCTATAAAAAGAAAGTAAGAACAGTGCCAATAATTCCTGAGCTTTTTCAATGAGTAAACTAGATAACTTATGTAAAGCATCTAGTCTAATGTGTGGCATACAGTTGGAGCTTAACAGATGGCAACTATAATATTATTTAGCCCTTGCCCTCCTTAATTAAAGATATCTTTACTTGCCAGTTTATTAAAGTTGACCACCATAAATTCTTCTTCTGCTATTTCATTTTTATTCTTCTTTTATATATATAGTAAAAGATTTTTTTTTAACTCAGTAAAATGAAA
The DNA here is from genome assembly GCF_047511675.1 of Marmota flaviventris. NCBI lineage: Eukaryota > Metazoa > Chordata > Mammalia > Rodentia > Sciuridae > Marmota > Marmota flaviventris. Next base: position 14,416,174 of record NC_092501.1, read on the forward strand.
TACAGGGGAAGAAAATACTGATGATGCTCATTTTCCATTTAGAAAACTTAGAAACCTTGCTGCTTAACTTCCTCTCTCCACCACAGAGTCTTTTGTGTTGCAACTTCAGCTCTGGTCAGGGCTGCGACCTGTCTCAGGAGCCAGGTAGGCTCAGCCTCAGGAAGGAGGCAGTGGCTGTGGAGCCAGCAGGACAGCACAGGTAAGGTGACAGGGGTGGGGAGCAGGTCAGTGTGGGCTCAGAAGTGACACACTCAGAAGTGACATAATAATGGCCATGTTGGCGGCTCTAATGGCTCCTTTGCCTGTTCCAGGAAATTGGACAAGGCGGGGCTTGAACACAGGTCTGCCATGATTCTAGCGTCTGGCTCTTTCCCCCTCCGTGCCAGCAGCTAGAAGAAACAGGAGGCCACAGGTGACAGCCAGACACACAGTAGTTAAAGGCCTGAAGCCCTGAAGCCAGCCTCTATGAGATTTGAAGGAATGAAACAAGAGTAAGAATATAAAATTATGAGGAAGTGCTCAGGAACCTCTGAAGACAAGAGTGTTTCTGTCCCTCCTTCAGCATTGCCCTATGGCTGTAGGGACAGCAGACAATCTTCCCACTGGGTGGGAAGAGGCTCTGCAGCTCCTGACCAAGATGGGGACTCCAGACTGGAGTCATCAGCACTGGAGAGTGGCCAGAGAACTCAGGTCTCTTCCGGGTTTACTCTGCCTCCCCTACTGCTCTCTGACCAGGCTTCAATTTTAATTTGAAAAGGCCCAGGCCCCCTTTCCACAGAACCTAAACAGTTTTAAAATGAAAACATAAGCTAATCTCTCCAATTGTAGCAACCACAAGCTCTCAAATTTTCCATGACCTTAGCTTTTTTCCCCTTTATTCACCTGATAAAAGGAAAAGTAAGACCTATTAATCTCTGTAAATAGCTCCATATTTTCTGAAATTACCTCGAAAGAAGACTGTTTGAATAAGATGAAATTACTATTTGTCAGAGAATTTAATCATATTATTTTTTTCTTATATTGGTTGTAAAGTTTCTTAATACCTTTAGTTAATAGCAGGTAGCGAAAACAATTTTAAAGTGTCACTTTCATTGATTAAAAAAAAAGTCAGATTGTTAACACCTAGGAGTTGAAAAAACTCTTTAAAATCTCACATGAAAAAACAATATCTCATTTGACTCCTATAGCTGCTATGGGGGGTGAGTAGAACAGTATTTTTCTCTCCAAACTTTACAAATGACAGCCCTGGGGCTGTGAGAGGGAAGAGCTCTGTTTGGGGACACAGTAGTTAGTGAACACCTAAGTGCCACTCTGGGGCTCCTCTCTACCCAACTCCGTCTCACCCCAATATCCCTCTACTGAAGGCATTTTTCTTATGAGTTCTTTTGGGCTCTGGGGGTAATCATGCCGATCCACCATCTATTCTTATCTATCAGATATTTATTTCTATACTTGAAAGAATAATGGCAAATGTCATCTGTTGAAAAAACTCTAACCTCTAGTCCTCCCTCCTCTAATGGTTCTGCAGGTTGTGGGGGAAATGGAGAGAATGAGGGAGAAGGAAGGACCTCAAGCTGGAGCCCTCTGTCTTCCAACTCCTCCTTTCCTAGAAAATAGGGAGTGGTGCAGGTAGGGAAGCCTCCCAGGGGCCCTTGAGCCCCCACAAAGTAAGGAAGGGACACTAACAGATGAACCACTCTGGGTGTGGCCTAGTGAACAAGAGGGAGGCAGAGCATTTGTTTTTGTTCTCTCACTTTCCCTAACACACAAAATACATCCCTGGGAAATCTGTGGCAGGTGGGCTGGGGCGGGAGCGGCACACAGGACGCTGTGGATGGCTCCGTGGTAGATGGCTTTCAGCCCTGGAATGGGAGGGCAACTCTTCAACCGTTTACAACTTCCCATCTGCAGACTAGGGAAAGTCACTCAGGCAGTATGGCTGACATCAAAGGAGCTGTCAAGATGCTATCACAGTGCAACGGGCCAAAGATATTCCACATTCCATGGGAAATAACCAGGCAGCTTTGGCCAAGCTCCCCAAAGAAAAAACTCAATTGTGACTGATTCTTCCATTATGTTTCCAAGTGTTCCTGGTTCTACCTAAAACTGTCAGTGCAAAAACAGCTGCACCTCTGCACCCTGTAGTTGACAAGTGGTAGCTTTCCAGATACTGCTGCATTTTCTGACAGAGGTCTGTATCTACCTGGCATGCATTTTAGGAATTGATGAACACACGCCCAATGTGAACTGTCATTGTCACCATTCATCCCACTCAAGCAGATGGTCAGACTAAAGCCCCTAAAGCTTATTGCTGCAAAGTCTTGGTAACAAGACAGTCATTCAATAAATGTTTATTGACCATGGCCTGTGTGCAAGATGCTGTAGCCACGCCAGATTTCTTATTACTCAGTGTGCTGCCCCATATAATGAGAAAGTTGGTCTTGCTGCATTCCTAATGAAGAGATGTTTCAAATCTTACTTCAGTAGCTTCCAATGATGTAAGCAGCAAATAAGAATTTATTCTGGTTGTAGTTCCACCTCTGTATATTCTTAAGCCATTTATCCAGATGAATTAATTTTTGCTAAAAACCTTTTTTGTTCATTTGTACATCCATACACCAAATATTTATTGGGATCCTATAGTGCACCAGGCACTTCACATATTCATCCAGAGCTGCAGGCTTAGGAGTGTTAGGGCAGGAGAATTTTGCAGTAACAAAGACATACCTGTTTCAGGTCTATGGATTAGGTAATAGTAGCTAACACTGCACTTACAGTAGACTACATTCAGTCCCTAAATTAAGTGTTTTATGCCTCATAGACCATGATGGAGATGAGTTTCCTTAATGTAACTAAAATTATGGAGTATTAGTCACGCAAAATCCAGAGAAAGTGGGGCTTAGGTACTCCTTTAGGAACAATTCTCAGGGCAAGTAGACAAGAGGTTGAGCTATTCAGAGCACACTTCTAGGATCTTCTAAAATTGGCTGTTTTCCGCTTTAGCTCTTGGGGAGTCCCCAAAATCATGAAGGAAAAGAAAATCTCACCTGTTCTGGCAACAGCTGAAGTGAAATTCCTTAGTGGTATAGATGGAAACCTTTATTCCAGTTTGGGCTTAAAAGAATAAGCTAGCGTATGGGGAAAAGGTACTACCTACACCAGGGAGCACCATACTGCTCAGCTCTTATTGTAAACAAGCAGTGCTTTGCTTTCTAATTATTTTTAACTTTTAAAAAGGGAAGTATACTGAAATCTTCTGAAGAAGATACTGCGAAGTGGAAGTCAACCAAAACTTGATCATATAATGCAGACTTGACTTTACTTTCTAAAAATTCTCATCTGCTAAAATTATCTTTGCTTTCTCCCCTATGAAAACTCCACCCAAGCTGAGACTGGTCTCCTCCATGCTCCACCCTCCTCCTGAAACCTCTGATGCCCTCAACTCCTATCTGCACAAATTTTCTCCCCCCACCCCAAATTTAGGGAAATTTACAGGAATAAAGAACCCTGCATATCTGCTCATTTTTTTGCATTTCCCCTTTAAATACTATCTGGCACATCACCTCGTGTTCAAATCTCTTGTACGCCATCACCTATGATGTCTGGTCTTCATGTGATATTTATAGAGGGAAAGTTTGCAGACAGGAAAACTGAAGAAAAGCAAGACAACAAAATATGTCCTTCTGCAGCAATTAGGCCCCTTTCTTTATTCCAAGACCCTCTCTCCCCAAAATATTGTCAAATTATATACCTCCTGAGGTTTCTAAAAATACTAGGAATTTGGAGAAAGCTAATAATAGGAAATTAAACTTTTTACAAAAGGAATTTAATAGCATTCTTTTAAATTTGTTGTAAAACTCTTCAACATGCTCTGTATAGGTTGATAAATGTATATACATTTCACTACCTGCACAGGCTAAAGGTTGAACTTGGCTGCTGTTCAATAGACTATTGTGAAATTTAGGTTTGCAAATAACTTCCCCCAGACTGCTGAATAGTAATAAAATTTAGGGAGTTAAATATAATGACTACAATTTGAGCTTCTTTCAAGAAATCAAAAATGTGAAGCACTAGTAAAATCCTGAGAAATTAGGCAAGAATGACAACAAAAATAGGTAGACAGCTGCCACCTTGCTATGCAGCAGAGTGAGAAGCAAACATCGTAACGTAGCTGCCCCTCTGTCCAAGCCTTTCATGGCGATTGAAATGTCCTTTAGAGTAAAATAATTGACAAGCCATGAAGAATCTCCGCTTTATTTCCTTGATTTCCATTATCCACAGTGCATTTCCACGCAGCCTTAACAGCTGCATGCATCTGCTGTCCTAGGCCTGAGCCAGGCCTGGTGTGTCTTAAAACACTCATTCTGTCCTGCATGAGGCGAGGCCTTAATGTCCCTGCCCTCTGCTGCAATGAGACTGCTGCAGTTCTCTCTGATTAACTTCTTTTGGGTGCTGAGCAGGAAATGGCTCTGGGGTCTGCTTTCAAAGGCAGCCCCTTGGGAACCTTCTTTGGTCATGATTTCATTGTGACCACAGCTTAAGGCTAGTCTGAGTTTCATGTTTGACCACTTGCAAGCTCACTGAATTTAGGGTAGTTCCTTGTGTCAGAATTTGGCAACTGTCTTTGTTCTTATGTCATCTCTTACCTATGCCAACATGAGGCACATGAGGGTATTCTGTTGACAAGGCAGCTCTCATCCCTTTGCTGATTTAATATCCATGCCAGGCAGCAGGTTGCTACAGCTGTTAGGATGTTGTTAGAATTCTTTTGCTCATAAGAAAAGTGAAACCCACACCACATTGAACAATATGTTCACGATGTGGTCATTCCATTGGATAATCATCAACAAAAACACAGACCAATACCCGGCTGTGACCTCAGAAGGCTTTAGACCGATGCAACAAAACATGGGAAACATAATCTCTGCGACAGCTCGAGGCCTGCTGGCATTGTCCGCTAAACTGGTATGTGTATCCTTAGATAACACATTAATTGTAGGCACTCGTCTTGCATATTTTAAACTGTGAAATCCCTGAGCACAGGCCAACATTATGACTTTTCTCTCCAACAACAGTTTGCAGGGGTGCAACCTTCAGAGTTGGAAGCCCAAGCTGTAATACTTTGGCTCTTGCCTCCTTAGTTTACATTTTTCATAAAGCAATAAATTTGAGTTATGGTATCAGATTTTTAGATTCCCCTGCCCCCACCTTCTGTCCCATGGCTGGGACACTGTCTTCTAGAGTTCTGAGTTTGGGCATGTTTATTTTGCCTTGTGTGATCCTTGAACAGAGGGTGCCAGTGTCCATCAATTCAAGAAAAACTGAGAGACAAGCAGATCTGATAAAACTAGGATAGTATATTATTGGATATATTTCTGAAAAATGCATTAAGGAGATGGTCCTAGCCACCTTGATCAGGACAGATTCCCTAGGAAACAACTCTCCTAGGGGTGTTTTCATCATTTGTATGTATTTCATATCAGTCATCCTTGCAAAAGGCTGTAAGATGCTTAACAATAAATGACCAAAAGCTAAATCAATAAAATTTAAAATCTCATGTTCATGGCCATATGTGCCAATTCTGTTTATAGCACTAATTTGTTCAGTGATGCTTCATCTGTGTGTCAAACTCTGTGCTAAGCACAGAGCCCACCAGATAGAGTAGTTCTAGTAGGAAAGAAACCCAAAGAAACCAGGGGTCGCCATGCAACAAAATATGGGATGTGTGAGCTTGCACTGACAGGCAAACAGTTCAAGGTTGCTTTGGAGCTGGGGATCATCCTGGAAAAGACAGTATCAGGCCAGAGGACCAGGTCCCAGGTCTGAAAAGACTAGTATTTATCAGTGTGTGGGAGGTCCAGAGAGAGCTTTGTGTACAGCTTGACACAGCTAAAACACAGGGGTGATATAAACAATGAAAAGGTAAGAGAAACAGCTGAAGAGGCAGAGTGTGGACAGATAGGAAAGGGACTTGGAAGGCCTTTGTAGTCCAAGAATTTATAACTAACTGTCTTTTAGATAAGGGGGAAGGCGGGAAGAGATCATAGGAGGAATAAGGATGATTTTAAGCATGAATGTACCATGTTAATAATGTCCTGGGTGTAGGAAGTTCATTATGTGCTAGGTACTTTGGCAAGGTCAATGAACAAATAAACATATTTATTTTTTGCAGCTATCTATGAGACAGAAGTTTTCTCTTCCCTTTAGAAAATGAGGAAATTGAGGCACAGAGGTGAAACCAAGGTGACAAAACATGATAAAGCCAGGACAGTCTGACTGCAGAGCTTACATTCCTTGTCATGACCCAGTTCTCCTCTCAGATGAGGATCTGGTAGGCAGCTCTAGAGATCAGGAGGAATGAACTGGATAGAGCAAACCCTGGAATTAGAACCTTTTGCCTCTGGAAAGGGATAGTCAGCTTTTGGTCACTGTGACAAATAACTGAGAAAAGCAACTCAGAGGAGGAAAGATTTGTTTTGGCTCATAGTTTCAGCCCACAGTCTTCGAGTTCCATTATTCTGAGCCTGAGGTGAGGCAGAATAAAGCCAGGAAGCAGGGTGGGGGTGGGGAAGGGACCAAGGACAAGATAATTCCTTCAAGGGCACACCTGCAGTACTTCCTCCAACCATGCCCCCTTGTCCATTCGCTATCAATGGATTCATCCACTGAGGAGGTGAGAGCCCTCATGGTCTTATCTCTCCCCAAAGCTCTGGGGAACAAGCCTTCAACACATGAGTCATTTGGGGCCATTTTGTATCCAAACCAAAATAGGCAGACAGTAGTTACTGTGTGGTATAGTTCAGGTCTACCTGCCTTCATTAGAAAACAATGAATATACAGTCAGAGGTCAGCCATTAACCCAGGAAAATCCAAAGTTATGACATGAACTGCAGAAAGCACACAGTGATTTCCTCAAAAGATCTCCTTTGTGGATCCCAATGAAGGAACTGTTTGAGACACTGTAATTCTGGGGTACCCAGGTAATGGGTTCCCTGCAATAAATACTGTGAAAAACTAGACATGTACACAGTTGGGGAATTCAGTCAATGTATTTTTAAAATTGTTTCTGGTTAATTTACACAGTAATTATAGATATTCATGGTACAATGTAATGATTCAGTATGTGTGTATGTATGTATGTGTGTATGTGTGTATATATATTGCATAACAGTCAAAGTAGGGTCATTAGCATTTTCATCTCCTTATTTCTTTGTATTTAGAAACTGATCTTCTCTCTTCTAGTTCTTCATAAAATACATAGTAGATTATTGTAAACTCTTGTCACCTCACTGTGCTGCAGAACACTGGACTTATTTTTCCTATCAAATATATTTCGGTATCTGTTATCCAGAATACATGTGCAATGGAATATTATTCAATCATAAAAAGAATAAAACCCTGTCATTTGTGGCAAAATGAATGGAACTGGAGGATGTGAGGTTAAGTGAACTATGCCAGACACAGAAAGACATAAAAACTACATCTTCACACTCATCTGTGTTAGTTCAAATAGTTGATCTCAATTTATTCCATTGTAACAAAAATTCACTAAATCATACTAGCATGCATTTGATGGGCATGAAGGTGACCTGCACTTAAATATGACAGGATGACAAGTACTGTGTTCTGATACTCTATAACACTTCTGTCAACATTAATACCGTAGCATTTTTAGAGTGAGGCTCCCAGAAAGAGGTGTATGCTACCTGTGATTTGAAAGGGGTTTGCATAAATGATAAAGAGAAGGCGGCCCTGCGCTGGGCCAGATTCTGTAGGTCAGTTCTGCCTGTGCTGTCACATTTTCTGGTTTCATCTCCCAGTGAACAGCCTCACTGCTTCCTCCTGGGCCACATGCTATTCCTCCATTTAAGTTAGATGTTAGAATTTTAAAACTTATTTCCTGGAAATAGATTTCTACTTCACAAATGAAAGAAAAAGAGCTGCTTATGAGATGAGGCGGTGCTTCATGTTTAGTGTTTGTGGGGCCAGTGACTGAGTGGGCCGACGTGACAGGATCTGTACACTCAAACATCTGTACTATTTTATATTATTTTATAAAATTCATTTGTCACATAAAGCACATGGATATAGGTTGCTACTGAGAGAGAGATAGAAATATGGGAACAAAAATAGCATCTTAAAAATGTAAAAGAGTTAATGACAAGGTGATGAATCTCTAGAGAGATTTTGGTGGTATAGTTTGTAGGACTAGAGGTTCAGTTGAATAAATTGCCTTAGTGGTAAGTGGGGCAAGAGAGTCAAGAAAATGTCTTCATTGACTCAGTAGGTATTTGAACACCTAAATATATCAAGAAGTGGAGATCCAGTCCTGGTCACAAAAGTTCATTGTCCTCAAAGAACTCAGCGGTGAATATATTTTCTACAAATAGTGATGCTATTTTCCAAGAGAATGAATACAAGTATAATAGGAAAAACAGATCCGAAGAGCAGATGTTAAAGCCAATCTAGTGTGGTGGTGCACACCTGCAATACAAGAGACTCTGGAGGCCGAGGCAGGAGGACTCAAGTTCAAAGCCAGCCTTAGCAACTTAGCAAGACTGTAAGCAACTCAGTGAAACCCTATCTGAAAAAAAATAAAATAAAATGGTAAAGCACCCTGGGTGGTTCAATCTCCAGTTAAAAAAAAGAAAAGAAAAAGAAAAACATATATATCAATTCAAATATATGTTACTATAGAGTAAAAGCTCATCCGTAGAAATTTGAACATATGTAGCTGGAGGAGGCAAGGAGAGACCCTGAGGTGGTGCTAAGAGGTGGTGCTGTCCAATAAACTGTAAATTGCAAGAAGAGGCATCGCAGGTATATGGATGGTGGTTGAAATCTGATAAGCAGATATGAGATCCCCACCATCCAGGGGTGGGGGGTAAAGGGAGTCAGGGGACCTAGGGGGAAAGCCGCAGAAACAGTAATGCTGAACATAAGGAAGACTCATTAGCAAAAGACCTTGAGATAGAGATCTGATAAGGTAGATAAGATCTGGATGGAATGAAGTCATGCAATAAAACTGAAGGGAGCTGTGCATGTAATTGCTTGTTTCTTTTTAAATCTCCCACTGGCGAGAACTCGAGAGGGCAATGACTATGGCTATCTAGTTTACTTTTCCCAATGATTCCAATGGCATCTGGCACTAAGGTAACATTTAATATAGATATATTTTCATGACTTAGTGAAAGAGTGGCTTGTAGTATAAAATGCAACAGCCAAGAGGAGTTAAGATAAGAACTGGAAGCATCTACTGGACTTCCAGAGGGAGATCCCTCCTGGTATGAGGAAAGAGTAATTTAAATGGCTAGAGGGAAAGAAGCAGAGTAAATATCACTGGCTTTCAAGATATGAGCAATGTAAAGAACTATGAGGAAAGGCATAGCAAATATAATTTCTAGAAAATAACCTTTTTTCTGATAATTATTTACTAGAATGGAGTCTCATTATATTAATTACTTGGTGATTGCTAGACTAATATGAAAATAGAATACTGAATAAAATAGTTATAATAAACATATTAATTTTTTAAACAGAGCACTCAGTCATCCATATAATGCCTAGTCATTTTTAAATCCTGAAGAATCAGTAACACAAATAAGCTCCTCCTAGGTCCCCTGACACAAATAGGCTGCTTGACCTGAAAGTCACTGAGGAATGTAACAGGCAAGACTTGCCCTCAGTGTGGCTTCGTGGACCAAATGGAAATCTATTCCACAGAGCCTCAGCAGCCCCGTGTGTGCTCATAGTGTTTATTCTCAGAAATTGAAACGAGTATGTAAGGAATTGGCTGATAGAGAAAAAACAATAAAAAAACTGAATCAAATAAATCCTGGACTTTAGCTTGGACTTAAGAAAATTTGTTTCTAAACAAGCACTTAGAAGCCCAGGAAAGCAATAAAATGAAAGGCAATTTGCACAGACTAATGGAGCAGCTAAAAGGGGAGGGAGAGAATGGGCACAGTATGATGGATGAAAAGTTTTGTTTTAGAATTTTGTTGTAAAATAATCTCTCCCTGATGATAAAACACTGGCTAATGAAATCTGGAATATTCTGTTGTAGTCATGATCAATTCAAATATATGTTACTACAGAGTAAAACAGAAAAAACATACAATCAGAGCCATATATTAAAATGGTATATTTGGGGAGGCAGCCTGTGTCACAAGGTTAAGTATCTCTCCAGTAAGTGACAAAACAAGAACATTTTTTAATGGGCCATTTAGCTTAGACCTTCAATGTTAGGTTAATTCAACCTGTGAAACACCTTGATAGGTTTTTATTCTTTTCTTCTCCTTGTATAAGAGGCAATTTTATTTTCCTACTTAAATACCCAGGGTAGAAAAAGGAACACTAAGATGAATAAGGTTTGTCTCAACATAGTCACCCCTAAGTGCATGGTGGGGCCACAGGCATGGCTTAGTCTTCTTTCACAGCCTTGGTCATCTATGTGCATTTCTGTCTTTATCAGACTATAAATAATGTTCAGGGCAAAGGCCATGTCTCATTCATTTTTGCCTGAGCCATAGCACCCTATTTTATATGTAATGGTCAAAAAATATTGGTTATATAAAGAAATTATGATCATTCAGGTGCTTGGAGTCTTCAGATAACTTAGTTTCATGAAATACTTCCTGGAATCCAAATCATGTTTATTATCACATCATACAGAATTTGTGATTTCTTTTTTTCTGGAAATTCTTTTTAATAATAATAGCTTAGGATAATTGATTGCTGCTCAAGTCAAAGAATTAAAGAAAAACCTTATGTTCTTGGTTATTTAGATGAGACTAGGAGGGGGAGGTTAAATTCCTGGCTTTAAGGGAGCCTGGTAATAGGAAAAGAAACTTTGCTAAGTATCTGCTCTAACCTACGTGCCACTCTGGACACGATTCTATTTTAATTGCTGATAAGAGCTGAGAGACATATTATATAGATCAGAGGTTCTCACTTTCTCCCTGTGTTCCTCATAGTGTGTGGATGGTCTATGATGGAGATATAAGAAGACAGGCAGCACAGTCAGAAAGGTCTGGGTTTGAAATCATTCTCAGTAACTCTGGGCAAGTCACCTGATATCTTACAAGGTAGTTGGGCTCCTTAATTAGGAAAATATTAAAAATGCCTCGTCTTGAACTGGGATGTAACTCAGTGGTAGAATGCTTGTCTAGCATCCGTGAGGCCCTATGTTTGATCCCCAGAACTACCAAAAATAAATAAAGTAATAAATACTAAAATGCCTAGACCAGGCTAGAACTTTCACAGGTAAATTTATTTCCTTCCTTTCTCACATATATGGCCTTACCTGTTAAGTGTGTGTGTGTGTGTGTATGTGTGTGTGTGTGTGTGTGTGTGTTAAAGCCATAAAAATTCTTACAATTTGTGTTGCACTGTTTGGTGCATAGCAGGTGCTAAATAGTTGTTGAGTTACTGAATGAATGACATGAAACATCTGATTCTTAAGGCAATATAATGCTTGACTCAATTCCTATTGTTTAGCATCACCATTGTGGAGCAACAACCCAAAGAACCGTGCAGTGTAGTCAGGCTTCCCTTACAGAACAAAAGTGGCAGATTGTGAGAAACTGCAGTTGGCAGATCATGTGTGACCACAAAGAAACTGAGCTACTTGGCAGGTGGAGCTAGATATGAAGCGATTAAAGTTTGTGCTTGCTGAATTTAGTGATAACATGGATGCTTCTTATTTTGTTGTCATACTGGAGAAAGGCTTCTTTGGGTTTAAAATGATCTGAGTTGGCCCCACACTGTAATTTGCTGAACCCGTGTCTGGACAGTGTTCACAGAGAACATAATTAGTCCCACAATGCATTTTTATTTGCAATAGTACTCGAGGTTCATGGAATCAGTTTGGTTTCCCATTTATTCTTCTCTTAGATGCACAACGCAGGAAGTCACTGAGAAGGTGAAGTGCACAGCGCTGTTCAGGGGTTCACCACTCTCATGGTCTAGCCTTACCTAAATAGATGCAGCTCTAGGGACTATCCGGCCAGTGCACCTGTTCTTGGCATACTCTTCTATTTATGTGTGCACATATTTTTACTTTATTATATTCTTCCTGATAAAAGGCCACAAAAAAGTCAAAGACAAAGAAAATCTCTGTTTTGAAGTCAATCTCCACATGAATATAGCCTACTAACTTTGACCTGAAGATGGATGATTTTGCAGCTATGTTAGTAGTCTTTGGCTATCCTTCACAATCCATGTAATATGTGGCTTAAGGAAAGTACTGAAGAAAACACATAAAACATTCAGGAATGCAGCAATTCTATACTAGCATTTACAGACAGTCACATGACACAATGGTGTCACTTAACAACAGGGATATACTCTGAAAACTACGTCCTTAGGCAACTTTGTCACTGGATAAACATCACAGAGTGCACTTAGATTAACATGCTATGATGTCACTAAGTGACAGACTCTCATGGGCCATTGTTTTTATATGTAGTCTGTTTCTGACCAAAATATAATATTGTTTTGTGGTGCATGGTTGTGTGCAGGCTGGTATCCCTTAACTGAAACACTCAGGCTCAGAAGTATTTGAAATTTGGGATTTTTTTTCAGATTTTAGAATATTTATATTTGTGTATGTGTGTGTACATCATTTTATATGTGTGTGTGTATTATATACATACATATATATGAGGGGGGAGATCTTGGGATGGTATCCAAATTTAACCATGAAATTCACTGATGCTTCATATATACGTTACATGCATAAGCTGGAGGTAATTTTATACAATATTTTGGTGCACCTGTGTTTTGACTAAGACCCATCATCTATCTTCCACCTCTGGAGTCAATGCTCAGTTTTTAGATTTTGAATTGTTTTGGATTTGGGGTTTTTGGATTAGGGATGCTCAATCTCCCTCCCCCCTCCCCACATACACACCAATGAATGTAGATTTCTGGTGGTATAATTCAATAGTTTAAGTACTTAAAGAATCCCAAATATGAGAATGGAGCAGTTTTCTTGCTTTCAAATAATAAACCTTTACTTTTCTATAATGTGGGCTTCTCACAGTTACAGAAGGAAGTTCTCAGCCCCCAGTCTCACCTTATAAATCTTTATTATCTTCAATTGGAAGTGAAAATAAAGTAAGTCTTGAATAAGTATAGGAATGTACTATGGATTTCATACCACATCACAAAAGGACTGATTTGTTTTTTATTGGTGGGTGTTTGTCTGTTTAATGGCCCCTGCCTACTCACACCAGAATTGTGTAGGCAGATTATCTTGGAAATGTGTGCCTCAGATTTTCATCTAACCTGATCATGTATGTGAGCTGTAACTAATATATGCACCATGCTTTCCCAGTGGAAAAAGTTTTCTTTTTCAAACAATTATAAAATTTAGGCAACACAGTATCTGTGTAAAGCAGATATTATGATTATTCTTTAAAATAGATGAAGAAACAGGCCCAGAGAGGCTTGATAAATAACTTGGCTCACATTTTATATCTAGTAGGTATAAGAGCTAGAACTCAAACTCAGGTCTCAGAACTAATTAACTCCTGAGTGTTTCTGACTCAGCTGGACAGTAAGATTATGAGTATGAAGGCAAGGGCTTTGTCCACAACCATGCCAGTGGGGCCTCCTCTTTGTCCTTCTGCCTTACTCTCTTGGTGGAAGCGCTCCCTGAATCCTGAAGTTCAGGATCTGTAGTACCTTCAAGGGCATGTTAAATGTCATGACACACAACCACAATGAAGGAGGAAAACATTCAGTTTGCCTAGTACAGTGAGCAAAGTGCTCTTTTTAACACTTGGATCTTAGTTGCTTGACCTCTGCATTCCTAGAACACTTAGTGCACTTTCAAAAATTTATTTTCAAGGTTTAAACTTATTTTCAAAAGTTAGAACCTATAGTTTGATTTGAATAAGATCTAATAGATAGATTAAATGATTAAAATGAACATACAATTTTTTTTTTTGTTAAAGGAAAAACTGCAAAATTCCAATGTCTAGACAATGCCAAGTTTTGAAAAATCTCTCTGGAAATACTATTTTTAATTAAAAAATATATTTGGGGGAGGTAAATTACCATTGCTGACCATATTAACTTCATGATATTTTCTCCAATGTGGCTATAATGAGGCTCAAGTAGGATGAAAAAGCATTAATTAATTCATTAATTTTACTTTTGTATTTGCTCCTAAATTGAAGTACAGCTATATTTAGAAGGCTGAACATTTGAGCATTTAGTTACTTGATCTTACATTTATATGATGTCAATGAATAAATTTTGACCTAATTTATTCATTTTTAAACAAGTTGTAGTTTTATCCTCTTTGCATAAAAACAAAACATAATGGGAGCTTCCTAGCACCAACATAATGCAAATGAGATGCACACATGGGTCAAATAAAAAATATGAATATCTCATAAAGTTCCCCTTTTCAAAGCATACTTGATTATTAAAGAATACATTTTGTAGGTACAAGATGTTCTATGAGTGTCTGAATAAAGCTATTAGTGAGAAAGAAAAATGTGTACTTTTAAAATATCTGCTATAATTATTTTTTCTATAGAGGCAAATCATATTTTTATCAATGACTATTGATGCAATTTGCCTTTTGTAAATATTTCTAAACTACATATTGTTTTTTGGATATTTGTTATTTAGTACCATTTTATAATTGTTGCCAATTTGATGTATTAATGGTGATGAATTTGTTGGAAAATTAAAAAATAAAAGACAATAGAATCATGGCATTTGCAGGTAAATGGATGGAGTTGGAGAAAATTATGCTAATTAAGCCAATCCCCAGAAACTAAATGCTGAATGTTTTCTTTGATATAAGAATGTTGATCCATAATGGGGATGGAGGTGGGGAGCATGGGAGGAATGGAGGAACTTTAGATAGGATTGCCATGGCAATCTTGCTGCGGACTCTCCTTTTCAAGGGGAAGATATGTGGATTCATTCTCCAGCATACTTCCTTCTCCATAGGGTCAAGTCAAACAATTAAAACTATGACAAACTCTAGAATAAGTGACACCAAAGTGCAGAAAAAGGTACCTCCTCTGGACTGAAGATGAAATATCTGAAGAGTTAGCAATAAATTACAGTAATTGAGAAACAGGAGAACACTGGAAAGGTTTAAGTAGTCAGACAGAATAGCCATGGAAATATTGGGAGGGTATAAAAATCTGACCTATTGAAGGGGTTAGAATCAGTTAATAATGACTACACGTAGAAAAAGAAACGTGAAATATGTATGCAACTGTAGAGGTAAGGCAAGACTCAAAGATGGTCTTTCTAAACAAATAATAATACAGTAGGTTTTAACTCAATCATATTGATAATCATAGTAAGCACAAATGGTCTAACTATTAATTAAAAGGCAGAATATTTCATATAAGATACAAATGTAAGAAATAATGATAGCTATCCAAAATAAACCCATGTTAAATATAAATACATAGATAGGTTAAAAAGAAAATGATAAAAAAGAAATCCCATGCATTTAATATTTATATGCTTCAAGTATATCATATGAAAAAATACCTGTGGTTTCACAATCAAGAATGAACAAGTATTCATGATTTTATATATGTTAAAGCTGTTTTTGAATAAAAATTACCACTATTATTGACACTTTATTGTCTTCTAGACACTGTCAAAATAATCCTGGCTGAAGGTTAATATGTCATATTAAAAAATTAAGTTCTTTTTCTGTGGAAAAAAAGAATTTTAGTTAAAACTATCCTATAAAAAAACTCCAAGAACTGGCTAATTTTACTTGGTATTTGTACTGTTCAAAGATTGTATGACGGGGGGAAGATGGCGGCGAGGGGAGTGCATTGCCCCCGTGTGCCGCGTCACTGTGTGGGAGTATGACAAGTCAGGACGGCTAAAGGCTATCTTGTTAGGAATTTCCAGCAATAGTGGGGTGCTCCGGAACCTGGAGGAAGGATTTCCATCGCACGAGGATCTGCTACGGGGACTCAAACGTGAGAGATTTGTTGCACGGAGGGTAACACTGCTTATTCAGTAAATCGCCCCGTGGCTAGAGTCTGCAGCGCGCGCTGGGAAACGAGGAGGAGATAGTGGCGCAGGGATACAGCGCTGCAGTTTCTGCCAGCCGTGCAAGCACCGTACTCAGTGCTGAATTCTGGGTTCGAGACGGGGGAAGGAAGCGGTCCATTTCAGTTCTCCACACCGGTCAGACCACAGAGGAGGCCAGCGGCCACCATCTTGGAGAGCTGAAGTCACCATCCCTGTTTTCAACTGACCGCAGCTCATTCAGCCATAGAACAGGTAATTTCAGGCTGCCATTCGCCTGCGGCTTGCAGACAGATTACTCAGGCTCAGTGCCTGAGTGCTGCTTGGAGCCTGCTCTTATCAGAGCATACACTGAGCACGGAGCGGCTGAGTTCCGGCTCCCAGAACTGCCCTGGCCCAGGGCTAAGGAGCCCGCGGAAACTGCTTCTCGGTCCGGGTCCTGCTGAGGGCCGGTCAGGACTCACCCGTTGCTTTGGTTACCTGGCAAAGGGAACAAAATGCTGCCATTCGCATAGGATACCAACATGGCAGAGATCTGATGTCATCAGAAAGCAGCGAAGGAGAAAACTTCATCAATACCAGCGGCGACAGAAACAGTTGGTCTCCTGGTAGGGAGGGTGAGGCACAGACACCAGAGTCTCTCTCGATTTGTCGTCGAGCCAGAGGGGAGGAGCCGGGCCGCCGCCCGCGCCTGGAACAGGCGCAGCGGCTCGCCGGCGTGTTGATCGCGTGACCCCAATTGGAGAGGGGGTGGAGCGGATCCCCCACCCAGGCCCGCAAGGTGGGCAGACCCGCGACCCAGTGGTACACGGGCGTGGTAGGAGGGGGAGGGCAGAGCCGCCGCCCGCGCCTGCAAGGTAAGCAGACCTGCGACAGACTGGCAGGTCAGGCCCAGCCGCCTGCCAGCGTGGTACACACGTCACCCCAACTGGAGTAGGGGCAGGGCAGAGCCTTCGCCCGCGCCCGGATCAGGCCCCGCCGGTGTGGTGGTCACGTGACCCCAACTGGAGTGGGGGCGGAGCAGAACCGCCACCCGTGCCCGCAGGGTGAGCAGACCTGCGACCAACCTGCAGATCAGGCCCAGTGGTCCGCAGGCGTGGTAGGAGGGGCAGGGCAGAGCCGCCACCCGCGCCTGCAAGGTAGGCAGACCTGCGACAGACCGGCGGATCAGGCCCAGGAGCCTGCCGGCGTGGTTCACACGTCACCCCAATTGGAGTAGGGGCAGAGCAGAGTTGCCGCCCGGGCCAGGAACAGGCCCAGCAACCTGCCGGCGTGGTAGTCACGACACCCCAATTGGAGTAGGGGCAGAGCAGAGCCGCCACCCGTGCCCGAAAGGTAGGCAGACCTGCGACCAACCAGCGGGACAGGCCCAGTGGCCTGCCGGTGCGACAGACACGTTACCCCATTTGGAGTAGGGTCAGAGCAGAGCCGCCGCCCCCGCCTGCAGGGTAGGCAGACCTGCAACCGACCGGCGGATCAGGCCCGGTGGCCTGCCGGCGTGGTACACTCGTCACCCCAATTGGAGTAGGGGCAGAACAGAGCCGCCGCCCGCGCCCGGAACAGGCCCAGTGACCTGCCGGCGTGGTAGTCACGACACCCCAATTGGACTAAGGAGAGAGCAGAGCCGCCGCCCGCGCCTGCAAGGTAGGCAGACCGCCGCCCGACCCTGCAAGGGAGACTTTTCAACTATACAAGAGCAATATAAATATATAGGAGAAAAAAACATTTCAAAAACACAACAGTTTCACCAAGCAGAAAGAAATGCAAGCAGTATGAAAAGACAAGGAAAGAAAGGACCACAAGCAATGCAGGTCAACTCAACTTTAGAAGAGGTAACAGCTGCAGCAGATGGAATGTCAGATAAAGAATTCAGAATATACATGCTTCAGATGATCTGGAGTATCAAGGAAGACATTAGACAGCAAAATCAGACAATGAAAGATCACTTCGACAATGAATTACACAAACAAATCCAGGAAGCAAAGGATCAACTATACAGGGAGTTAGAGGTTATAAAAAACAAACAAACAGAAATCCTAGAAATGCAGGAAGCAATAAACCAACTTAAAAACTCAATGGAGAATACTACCAGCAGAGTAGAAGACTTAGAAGATAGAACATCAGACAATGAAGACAAAGTATTTCAACTTGAAAAGAACATAGACAGCTCAGCAAGACTGTTAAGAAACCATGAGCAGAGCATCCAAGAAATATGGGATAACATTAAGAGACCAAACTTAAGAGTCATTGGGATACAGGAAGGTACAGAACTCCAAACCAAAGGAATGAGCAATCTATTCAATGAAATAATACGAGAAAACTTCCCAGACTTGAAGAATGAGACAGAATCCCAAATCCTAGAAGACTACAGGACACCGAATGTGCAAAATCATAAGAGATCCACACCTAGACACATTATAATGAAGATGCCCAACATACAGAACAAGGAGAGAATTTTAAAAGCTACAAGAGAAAGGAATCAGATTACATTTAGGGGTAAGCCAATCAGGATAACAGCTGATCTTTCAACACAGACTCTGAAAGCTAGAAGATCCTGGAATAACATATTTCAAACACTGAAAGAAAATGGGTTCCAACCAAGAATTGTGTATCCAGCGAAATTAAGCTTCAGGATGGAAGATGAAATTAAAACCTTCCACGATAAACAAAAGTTTAAAGAATTTGCAGCTAGAAAACCATCTCTTCAAAACATCCTCGGCAAAACATTACAGGAAGAGGAAATGGAAAATAACAATGAAAACCAACAGTGGGA
Organism: Marmota flaviventris; assembly: GCF_047511675.1. NCBI lineage: Eukaryota > Metazoa > Chordata > Mammalia > Rodentia > Sciuridae > Marmota > Marmota flaviventris. The sequence goes on from NC_092501.1 coordinate 14,434,976, forward strand.
GGTAGGACAGTAAAGGTGGGGGGGGGAATAATCAAAGAGGAAAACAAACCATGTTTAGTAACAGAAATAAACAAATATGGCTGGAAGAACAACCCATATCTCAATAATAACCCTAAATGTTAATGGCTTAAACTCACCAATTAAGACACACAGGCTAGTAGAATGGATCACAAAACAAGACCCAACAATATGCTGCCTACAGGAGACGCATTTGATAGGAAAAGACATACATAGGCTGAAGGTGAAAGGTTGGGAAAAATCATATCACTCATATGGACTTCGGAAACAAGCAGGAGTATCCATACTCATATCAAATAAAATAGATTTCAAGCCAAAGTTAATCAAAAGGGATAAAGAGGACACTACATACTGCTTAAGGGAACCATACACCAACAAGACATAACAATCATAAATATATATGCCCCAAACAATGGTGCAGCTATGTTCATCAAACAAATTCTTCTCAAGTTCAAGAGTCTAATAGACCACCATACAATAATCATGGGAGACTTCAACACACCTCTCTCGCCACTGGACAGATCTTCCAAACAAAAGTTGAATAAGGAAACTATAGAACTCAATAACACAATTAATAACCTAGACTTAATTGACATATATAGAATATACCACCCAACATCAAACAGTTACACTTTTTTCTCAGCAGCACATGGATCCTTCTCAAAAATAGATCATATATTATGTCACAGGGCAACTCTTAGACAATATAAAGGAGTAGAAATAATACCATGCATCTTATCTGATCATAATGGAATGAAACTGAAAATCAATGATAAAAGAAGGAAGGAAAAAGCATACATCACTTGGAGAATGAACAATAGGTTACTGAATGATCAATGGGTTATAGAAGACATCAAGGAGGAAATTAAAAAATTCTTAGAGATAAATGAAAACACAGACACAACATATCGGAATCTATGGGAAACATTGAAAGCAGTTCTAAGAGGAAAATTCATTGCTTGGAGTTCATTCCTTAAAAAAAGGAAAAACCAACAAATAAATGATCTCATAATTCATCTCAAAATCCTAGAAAAAGAAGAGCAAAACAACAGCAAAAGAAGTAGAAGGCAAGAAATAATTAAAATCAGAGCTGAAATTAATGAAATCGAAACAAAAGAAACAATTGAAAAAATTGACAAAACTAAAAGTTGGTTCTTTGAAAAAATAAACAAAATCGACAGACCCTTATCCATGCTAGCGAAGAGAAGAAGAGAGAGAACTCAAATTACTAGCATACGGGATGAAAAAGGCAATATCACAACAGACACTTCAGAATTACAGAAGATAATCAAAAACTATTTTGAATCCTTATACTCCAATAAATTAGAAGATAGTGAAGGCATAGATAAATTTCTTAAGTCATATGATCTGCCCAGATTGAGTCAGGAGGATATAGACAATCTAAACAGACCAATATCAACTGAGGAAATAGAAGAAACCATAAAAAGACTACCAACTAAGAAAAGCCCAGGACCGGATGGGTATACAGCAGAATTTTACAAAACCTTTAAAGAAGAACTAATACCAATACTTTTCAAGCTACTTCAGGAAATAGAAAAAGAGGGAGAACTTCCAAATTCATTCTACGAGGCCAACATCACCCCGATACCTAAACCAGACAAAGACACTTCAAAGAAAGAAGACTACAGACCAATATCTCTAATGAACCTAGATGCAAAAATCCTCAATAAAATTCTGGCAAATCGGATACAAAAACATATCAAAAAAATTGTGCACCATGATCAAGTAGGATTCATCCCTGGGATGCAGGGCTGGTTCAATATATGGAAATCAATGAATGTTATTCACCACATCAATAGACTTAAAAATAAGAACCATATGATCATCTTGATAGATGCGGAAAAAGCATTCGACAAAGTACAGCATCCCTTTATGTTCAAAACTCTAGAAAAACTAGGGATAACAGGAACATACCTCAATATTGTAAAAGCAATCTATGCTAAGCCTCAGGCTAGCATCATTCTGAATGGAGAAAAATTGAAGGCATTCCCTCTAAAATCTGGAACAAGACAGGGATGCCCTCTCTCTCCACTTCTGTTCAACATAGTTCTCGAAACACTGGCCAGAGCAATTAGACAGACGAAAGAAATTAAAGGCATAAAAATAGGAAAAGAAGAACTTAAATTATCACTATTTGCAGGTGACATGATTCTATACCTAGCAGACCCAAAAGGGTCAACAAAGAAACTATTAGAGCTAATAAATGAATTCAGCAAAGTGGCAGGATATAAAATCAACACGCATAAATCAAAGGCATTCCTGTATATCAGCGACAAATCCTCTGAAATGGAAATGAGGACAACCACTCCATTCACAATATCTTCAAAAAAAAAATAAAATACTTGGGAATCAACCTAACAAAAGAGGTGAAAGACTTATACAATGAAAACTACAGAACCCTAAAGAGAGAAATAGAAGAAGATCTTAGAAGATGGAAAAATATACCTTGTTCATGGATAGGCAGAACTAACATCATCAAAATGGCGATATTACCAAAAGTTCTCTATAGGTTTAATGCAATGCCAATCAAAATCCCAATGGCATTTCTTGTAGAAATAGAGAAAGCAATCATGAAATTCATATGGAAAAATAAAAGACCCAGAATAGCAAAAATAATGCTAAGCAGGAAGTGTGAATCAGGCGGTATAGCGATACCAGACTTCAAACTATACTACAGAGCAATAGTAACAAAAACAGCATGGTACTGGTACCAAAACAGGCGGGTGGACCAATGGTACAGAATAGAGGACACAGAAACCAATCCACAAAACTACAACTATCTTATATTTGATAAAGGGGCTAAAAGCATGCAATGGAGGAAGGATAGCATCTTCAACAAATGGTGCTGGGAAAACTGGAAATCCATATGCAACAAAATGAAACTGAATCCCTTTCTCTCGCCATGCACAAAAGTGAATTCAAAATGGATCAAGGAGCTTGATATCAAATCAGAGACACGCCGTCTGATAGAAGAAAAAGTTGGCTATGATCTACATTCGGTGGGGTCGGGCTCCAAATTCCTCAATAGGACACCCATAGCACAAAAGTTAATAACTAGAATCAACAAATGGGACTTACTCAAACTAAAAAGTTTTTTCTCAGCAAAAGAAACAATAAGAGAGGTAAATAGGGAGCCTACACCCTGGGAACAAATCTTTACTCCTCACACTTCAGATAGAGCCCTAATATCCAGAGTATACAAAGAACTCAAAAAATTAGACAATAAGAGAACAAACAACCCAATCAACAAATGGGCCAAGGACCTGAACAGACACTTCTCAGAGGAGGACATACAGTCAATCAACAAGTACATGAAAAAATGCTCACCATCTCTAGCTGTCAGAGAAATGCAAATCAAAACCACCCTAAGATACCATCTCACTCCAGTAAGATTGGCAGCCATTATGAAGTCAAACAACAACAAGTGCTGGCGAGGATGCGGGGAAATGGGTACACTTGTACATTGCTGGTGGGACTGCAAATTGGTGCAGCCAATTTGGAAAGCAGTATGGAGATTTCTTGGAAAGCTGGGAATGGAGCCACCATTTGACCCAGCTATTCCCCTTCTTGGTCTATTCCCTAAAGACCTAAAAACAGCATGCTACAGGGACACTGCTACATCGATGTTCATAGCAGCACAATTCACAATAGCAAGACTGTGGAACCAACCTAGATGCCCTTCAATAGACGAATGTATAAAAAAAATGTGGCATTTATACACAATGGAGTATTACTCTGCATTAAAAAATGACAAAATCATAGAATTTGCAGGGAAATGGATGGCATTAGAGCAGATTATGCTAAGTGAAGCTAGCCAATCCCTAAAAAACAAATGCCAAATGTCTTCTTTGATATAAGGAGAGTAACTAAGAACAGAGTAGGGACGAAGAGCATGAGAAGAAGATTAACATTAAACAGGGATGAGAGGTGGGAGGGAAAGGGAGAGAGAAGGGAAATTGCATGGAAATGGAAGGAGACCCTCAGGGTTATACAAAAGTACATACAAGAGGAAGTGAGGGGAAAGGGAAAAATAATACAAGGGGGAGAAATGAATGACAGTAGAGGGGGTATAGAGAGAAGAGGGGAGGGGAGGGGAGGGGAGGGGGATAGTAGAGGATAGGAAAGGCAGCAGAACACAACAGACACTAGTATGGCAATATGTAAATCAATGGATGTGTAACTGATGTGATTCTGCAATCTGTGTATGGGGTAAAAATGGGAGCTCATAACCCACTTGAATCAAAGTGGGAAATATGATATATCAAGAAATTTGTAATGTTTTGAACAACCAACAATAAAAAATAAAAAAAAAAGATCGTATGACACTTAATTCTATAATAACTCTCTAGAAAACAGATGAGGAGGGAACATGTCCCTACTCATTTTATGAAGCCAGAATTATTATACTAATGTTGCACAAAGACATGATAAATAATAAAATTTGTAGACTAGTATACTTTATAAACAGAGCAGTAAACATCCTTTTAAAATTTGGGAAATTTAATTCAATCATATATAAAATGATATGCCATGACTAAGTGAGGTTAATCCTAAAAAGGCAATGTCAGCCTGACATTGGAAACTCAATCAATTCAATTTGCCATATTTTCAGACTAAAAAATTAAAACCACAAGATTATCTTTAAAAATGCAGACAAATATTTCAGTCAATATTCACTCCTGATAAAACCTTGGTATACTAAAATAGGGAATTTTCTAAATATAATAAAGAACATCTTAGAAAAACCTATAGTTTCATTCAGGGGTGAAAAACTAAATGTTTTCCCCTATGATCTGAAATGAAGCAAGGTTTTTGGCTGGCACTGTTTCAATTCAACAGTGTACAACATTTCCTAGCCAGGGTAACAAGGCAGGCAAAAGAAATAATAGGCATACTAATGGGAAAGGAAGACAGACATCTTGGTTATTTTCAGATGACATGATTAGTTACATAGAAAAATCCTTAGGAATCCACAAGACACTATTAAAATTAGTAAAGGTCACAGATAACAGGTTAATTACATTTTAATATTCAGTGGCAACAAACAATTGGAAATTGAAATGGAATAAATAGTACCACTTATTATAGCATCAAAAAGTGACATATATATAGAACATTTAACAAAATCTTCACTATTTTATTGCTGAGAGAAGTTAAAGAAAACCTAAATAAGTGAAGTGGTATTATGACATTTGTAGATTAGAAGAAACACAATGCTTAAGATGTCAGTTCTTCCCATATAAATTCATAAATTCAATCCAATCCTAATCATAATCTCAGCAGATTTTGCTCTTTTTTTTTGAGAAATTGTAAAGTTGATTCTATTATATTTATGGACATGTAAAAGATCTAGAATAGCCTATTTTTTTTTTTGAAAAATAAGTACAAATTAGAGGCTTCACACTACTTTAAGACTTAGTATATAAGCCACAAAAATGACATTGTGGGATTGGCATCAGGATACATGTATATCTCAATGGAATAGATGCGGTCAACATAGAAACACACACACACACACACACACACACACATATATACTTAAATTTGTGCATCTCTCTCTCTCTCTCTCTCTCTCTCTCTCTCTCTCTATATATATATATATATATATATATATATGCAAAAGAGTGGTCAAGGTAATCCAATGGGAGCAAGAAAAGTGCTAGAACAATTAGTATTCACATAAAAAAAAAAGAACTTCAACCCTCATCTCACACCATATTAAGAAAAACAGATGAAAAACTCACAAAATAACTATACAGACAGACCTAAATATAACAGGAAAAGTAATAAAAACTAAAGGGAAGCATAAGAAAATCCCTATGACCTTGAGTTAGGCAAATATTACTTAAATTTAACATTAAAACATGATCCATAAATGGGAAAAAATCAATAAATTAAATATCATCAAAATTAATAGACATAGCCAAGTTATATCACTGGCCAATAAACAAATGAAAATATGTTCAATATCAGCAGCCATCTGGGAAATGCAAAATCAAACCACAGTAAAATACTCCAAAGAATGGCTAAAATTAAAAAGTCTGACTCTTCCAAGTGCTGATGGGGTATGGAGCAACTGAAACCTCCATACATTTCTGACGGGGATGCACAGTGGTACAGCTCCTTTGAGCAGAGTTTGGCATCTCTCATAAAGGTAAACATACTCTTATCATAAAATCTAGCAATACCATTCCTAGATAAGGGAAATGAAAATATTTGTTTACAAAAAGCTCTGTATACAAAGGTTCATAATAGCTCCAAATTAGATACAAGCCAAAAGTTCATGAAGAGATAAATAGATAAATTATGGAATATCCATGCTAAGCACATTTTACTACTAATAAAAAATATATATACTTACAATGAAAGAAAAAGTTTACTTCCTAACACTGGCTTAAGTGTTCTACACTGAGAAAGTCATCACATAGAAAATGTTAATGTCGTTTTCAAAGTAAAAACATAACAAATTACCAAATAAAGTCTTTCTCAGTAAAGATCACTTAAACTGGTTCTAGAAAGGGGAAATATACATAATTTGGTAGCAAATGTATTCTAGTAACTTTAGTAAGATTTGTTGCAGTTACTCTTTATTCTTACTTAAATGAAAAGTAATAGAATACATACAGCAAAGATAAATCATATATGATGGAATGATAAAAGTTACTACTCGTCCAACTGCCCTCTCCCTCCCTCCAGAAAAAAAATCTCTCAAGCTAGGGAACCTGTAAACATAAGAGAAATCTTTAATTAACTTGGGAAATTAAAAATGACTTTTATAAGGCAATTCTAGTAGCAAGACATGCTTAGATGAGCACATAAGGACATAATAATAAAGAAGGAGAAGGTATTCCAGGTATGTCACTGACTACTAGGCAGAATTTACACACAGTTCAAATGAAGCCAGAACTGAAATTTTTTAATACTGTCAACTAGATAAATAATACAGTCACAGAAGTATGGGACTTAATTGCATATTTCATGAGGTCTTTATTTAAATTTCAATGCATATTGATTGTAGGACGAGAAAGAGTATAACTTTCAAAAAGAAAACATAGTTTGAGAAGCCTGCCATCCTCACTGATGTGTCTGAGCTACAGAGCCAAATGCTTGTCACTTTTGTGTTTCTTTGTATATTCTGGCCAATTGCTAACATTTTTCCAAATATTTTTTAACCATAGTTTTATTTTTTATCTTTTTATTGGTGCATTATAGTTATACATAAATTAGGCTCATTCTGACATAATCATGCAAGCATGGAGCATAATTTGCTCTACTTCAGTCCCTAGTACTTCCCCATTTCCCTCGCCCCACTCTTTCCCTGTTACAGATATTTTCTCAAAGTTTCTGGAATCTCTGCAAAAGAAATCCTTTTGCTCACTGCAGAAAATGATCAGACACTTGGAATGTGATAACATGATACTGACATGTTGGTATGTGAGCACAACCACACACATCCTCCGTAGCTGAGGTAAGTTTCCTAGTAGGCCAAATAATTTTGGGTCCCAGAAATACAAACAAAACTTGGAAGCATTTTTAAATCTTAAGTTTCTTGTCTAAAGATTTTATTTTGGTTCTTGTAGAAATAGATAGCTAAATTAAAAGATAATTTTTCTTATTTTATTTATTTGTGTGTGTGTGTGTGTGTGTGTGTGTGCATGATGTGCTGGAGATCAAACCCATGATGGCCGTGGGTAGGCTAGGCAAGTGTCTACCACTGAACTTAAGTGTTAATATTGAAGAAAAAACAAATATCAATTATGGTCAATACCTGTGCATTGCTTTCCATGTAGCAATTGTTCATATTAATTCATCTAATCTTTGCACCAGTCCTGTAAGATAGGGATTACTATAATCTACATTTTGAACATAAAGTGGTAGAGAAAGTAAGTAAATTGCAAAATCCCATTGCTAGTAATGGTATAGCCAGAATTCAAAATCAGGTTGTTTCCAGAATCTACTTTCTTAGTCATTAAACTATACTGCCTAGAAAAATTTTATATCCTAATCAATTAACTAAAGTTATTGCTTCTATATTATATTGAAATTGATCCCTTCTGGATGTCGCTGTTTGTCAATTTTGCCTTAAGAATTGAAAAACTTCATACAACGTTTTTTTTTTTTCAAAAGCTGTGCAGCTTAATTTATTCTGATGAATTTTAGTGACTTGCAACAGTAGCGTGTATTTATTCTTGCTGGCCACCCCCTACTTTCATTTTATTAATTTCCTACAGGAAATTGCAAGTTAATAGAAAAAGCAGCACTGGAACTGCCTCACATCCTATAGTTATTAATTAAAGCAAAGTCTGGTTCAGTAACTTGGGATACTAAAAATATAGAGTTAAACAAAGCTGACTGCCTCTTGAAATGAAATTTCAACTTCAATAGTCTGTCTAAAATATTTATGCATTAAAATTCACATCTTCCCTTAAAGAAATTCTCCACAAAAATATTTAGTGAATAAAGCGATTCAATATTTAACCATTCTTCACTCAGACTTTATAAGTGAAAGGAATCCCAAAACCACCCAAATAAATTACTAACGTTTAAATAAGTATCTTTGAAAAGCAGTAAGTCACATCATTCTACTATATCCCATCCACAGGTTATTACCCACAATCAATAAAGCAAGAAACTGTATAAACTGTCTTATTAATTTTATATAATGGTTAGTAAACTTTAAAATACTGTACTATAAAACTTTTAAATGTTCCTGATGGCTTTAGATGGCACTAGATAATTTATCATTTTATGTGGCATAAAGTGGTAGGTAAGTGGATACCATGCTGGGAAAATGCGCGTAATTTCTGAATGTGAGAATCCATTCCATTGTGGAGTATTTTTTACATGATATAAAGTTATTATTGGGATGATTTCTAGAATCTAGTTCCATAAAAGTCCCTGACAACCACGCCAGATGTGTCTTCAAGTCACACAGCTGCTTATGTATACTCGTGTCACTCACAGTCCCCCACCCAGGACCTGTCAGTTGTGTCTGGGTTCTGTCATGTTACAGACTCGGTGATACTCTCTCATCAAACTTTTAGCAATGTCAAGTAGGTGATGCTGTAAGGGAAGGAAACAGATGGAAAGAAATAGTGAACAGTAAACATTTGACCCAATACAGCTAAATATGAGTGGTAGGAAGTGCTCATGTCCCTAACCACTATTTTGAGTTTTTATAAAAACTTGCCTTAAAGAATTATTAATGGGAGAAAAAGAGAATGAACCTGCAGAAGTAGACAACCCAAGATGTATATTCAAGGAAATGAGATGAACTACTAGAATCATAAATAAGGCCACTCTGGATTTCTGGACTAAATAACAAGGAAGCATATTTTTCAACCATCAGTAGGGAAATGGAGAATGTTTGGGTGTAGATTGTGCCCCTTGAAAAATACTAAATTTTTCTGTTTTCCTAGAAAGCATACTGCATTGAAATCAATCCTTACCACCCAGTACATACAAATAACATATACAATTTGAAATTTATTCTCTAGACTTACCCTATACTTTGCTAGACCAATCTATAAAAAAAAAATCCAGTTAAAATTTCTTTGAAATAAATGGAAACATGTACATAAGAAATGGTACACAATAAATTATTTGCATATTAAATAACTTTTTATGTTGACTTCCCTATAATTTTAAAATATTTCCCATTATGGGAGAGAGGAAACCTATACCAGTACATGATAGTCCAACCTACTGAAGTTCTGGCTTTTATTTTAAGGTTCCTGGTATCTTTGTGCTTGGTGGTATATATGAAAAATCTATGACAAATTGCTATAGACTAGGTGGCTTAAACAACATTTATTTCTTGTAGTTGTGGAAGCTAAGAAGTTCAAGATCAAGGCATGGGGTGCTGGCCGACCTGGTCTCTTGAGGGTTCCCTGGTTTAACAATGACCTTCTGCTCATTATATCCTCTAGTGGCTCTGTGTCTCTTCTAATAAAGGCACTAATACCTTTCATGAGGCCTCCACTCTCATGACCTAATCATCTCGCAAAGTTCATTCTGGAGAATGAAAGTTGTTCACCATTATATTTTAAAGTGAATTTCAGGTATCTGAATACCAGCGAGAATATAATGTAATCTCAAAATGTAACTTCAAATAAGTTGTATTTATAATATAGTTATTGAGTACCTTTTGCTTGTTGTGTATCTTAGACCAGCTACTTAACTTTTCCAAATTTTATTGTGGTCCTTTGGAAAGTAATGATAATAAAGGTTCCCAAAAGAACTAAAGAAGACAGTCATGTATCATGTTTACCACAGTACCTGGCCCATAGTGAAAACTAAATGTTTTTAGTTAAATGTCAGCTACATGAGCCTAATCCTTTCATTTAAAATGTATATCAATAATTATAAAAAAACAGATTTACTAGTTTACAGACATCTTTCATGATCTTTATGCTTATTGGCAAGGCCTTGAGCCTAAGTACCAAGAGATCTTCATAACTCAGAAGAATATAAGACAAAAAACTGGAATAAGCGTGCCGGTACATAACATCAAATACCTGCCCTAAGTTTGCAGTTGCTAGAATCTATTTAGATATTTGTTATTTTGGTTCATATTTTCTAAAGGAAAAAATGGGAAAATGTTCTCTACTGAGAATTTCATTAGAATTCAGTCTATAGTAAACAATGTATTTAATCATAAAGATATGTAAAAATCCAATTTTTTAAACACACACACACACACACACACACACACACACCACTGAGATAAAAATTATGCCAGAGTAAATCTCCCTCTATATTTGTAATGGAAGCTATATATCAGGTGAAATGAAGAACAAAATGTGATTCTATTTTTCTCATTAATAGTTTACATGGTGATGTTTTATCTACAAGGTCACATAAAATCAAATGTTTTATATATTTTGGTGAGAGGTTAATTCAAATCTTTCTTTAGTGACTGCTGGTAGACTTTTGTCATTACAATACATTGTATCCATTCTTTAGGAAAAAAATGATGCATCATTTAAAAATATTAATACATAAATTTAATTGTATGAGAATTAGGACCAAAGTAATCCTGCTAAATTAATTTGGGTAAGTATATTAGACAAATAAATTAGCACCCTTTCCGTTCTAAAAGCACTCCAAGCAATTTCCAGTTATTAAAAATACTTTCAGCTGCAACATGTTGCCTTCTCACATGGTCTTGATGGTTGCCCGACAGTATCTCTACTACTGGTGGCATGGCTTTTGTGATGTCCTAACAGTAGCTGCATTTTAGAAAACTACAAATAAAATGAAAATCAGGAGTAATTTTGGAACAAGTCTTCTAAAACTGTTAAATAAAAAATGACATAATTGGTGTAAGCTCTTATAAATTCCAATGTTATATATTCTTTTTTTTTGGCCAAATATTCATTGGGAGATGAATCTTTTCTAAAAGGAAATATAAAACTGGTAACAAATTGCAAAGGAATCCCTAGATAGTGTTCTGGGAAAGTTTTAGGAATCTATCTGATTTGCTGATTTATGAACAAACCTATAGTCTTGTGACTTAATTTCTCTTAAGTCTATAAAAGTCTCTTACAGATGAATGTCATTATGTTTCATATCTATGTAGAATAAAAGCCAGGTCCCACAAAGCAAGCTGCAGTCAATTATTTTCATTTTATACTGCAATTATAAAATATTGCTGGTTTTAAAATGTACTTCTGGAGAAAGAGAATTGTTCACCAACATATTTTAAAGTGAATTTCAGGGTCTGAATGCCAGAGAGAAAATAATTTAATCTCAAAATATAACTTTAAATTAACTGTATTTACAGTGATTTTTTAAAAGTTTCCCACTGTTTCCTCTGATGAAAATTAATTTTTCCATCTCTGTGATTACTCTTGCAAGCTTATGATAGTATATACTTTCTTATCAAAGAAAGATATGATGAAACTGTAACACCTATAAGATAAAGTTGAAAAGTTTCTTTTTTTTCTGGGCAGAAGCAGACCTTTAGTTTAATTTCATAAGTTGAAAGGAAATGGCTTCTAATACTTCAATGTGGAATGGCGGCTCTCCCAAATATTAACAAAATCGGCATTTTATAGCCCATTGCTAAAATAAAGTGAGTTCACTGTTATCACCACAAGGCAGACAATTCCCTTAACATCAAAGTCTCTGGAAAGAGGGAGCACAATGTTGGGATATTTAATAAGATTTGTGGGGAAGGTAGTATTTCTGGTGTAAGGTGGGTCTTCCAACAGAGCAGTGCTCAATTGGGATTGGTTCAAGTACTGTACATGATTTAGGATTGATGGGCACTCCAAGTAGAGTTTTCCAAGTAAATCTTGGATGGTAAACAGTCACATGATGCTATCAATTGAAAGAAATTAATATTTCTTTCAATGGATTTTCACAAAGTTCCTGAAAGGAGCAAGAAAGTTATTTTCAATTTTTATCTTCCTGGGCAAGAGTTTCTTGGAACAGTAGAATCAAGCTGATGAAGACAGTAGAATAGTAAAGTCATTTTAATGAAGACAGCTAAAAAGTAAAGTCATGTTAATGTAGACAGGAGGCTGTGTGGGTGTAGATCATTTGGTTTTTAACCAATATAGTCCAAGAACAATATCCCCCCATCTACAAATTAGATAAAGAATTTTAAAAAGGGAACAATGGTTAACTACATAATTTGCATTTCAAAGATAATAATACTCCAATATCTTTATTACAAATGAAGGGCATAATGGTTTATTAGATATAATTGGAAGCAGAATAATTCACTGAAATTTCAGAACCTTCTGCAGGAAAGTTTATTTCTCTCTTCCTTTTGCTGGTCTTTACTCTTTCTCTCCTTATTTGCTGCCTAAGTGGCAAGTTAGCCTATCTCCCCTTAAGGCCATAATGATGATAGTTCCCAGAGAACTCAAGTTTCCTCAAAGTCAAAGCAGGCAATCATGTAAAGTTAGGTAAGATGGGGTTAAAACAGTTCACTGTTATCAGAGATCTGAACCACTAACAATGGGAAATATAGAGTGTTAAAGCAAATTAGAGAAAGGGTTACCCTTACTAAATATAAGGACCAGCCTAAGACCACATATGGGTAAGCCTTGGGATGAAGTGCTGACAATGACCACGGAGACAAAAACTTCACTGGACGACAGAGATGTGAACCACCTTCTGGAGACAGTACACTAGTTGAGCTTATTTACAGAAAAATAAAAGTCATTGCCTTAGCCTGCCTGGGTTGTTAGAGCAAACTCTTGCAGTTCTGGAGGCTAAAAGTCAGAGGTGGGTGCTGGCAAGCTTGGGTTCTGGTGAGGGCCCTCTTCCTGGCTTGCAGATGGCCACTCTTGTCAATTCACATGGAGGAGAAGGGAGAGGAGAGAAACACCACCCTCATAACCTCATCTAAACCTAATCACCTTCCAAATGGCCCCCTTCTTGTTATTATAGCATTGTGGCCTTTGGCATGAATTTTTGGGGGACACACACATTCAGTACATAATGGTACTAGTGAGTCTCTCGTGTGGAAGAGCAGGAGGGGAGGAACAAAGATAAAGAAGCAAGCAAGAAGTCTCTCTTTCCTGGGCAAAATCAGACCTCTAGGGCCTAGAAAACAGAAATGGCAACACACAGCATTTGCTTTTCTCCTCTATTCTCTTCCTGTTTCTTTTCTTTTTTTCTTTCCATAACTTGACTACTCAAGGATTGAATTCAATTCTTAGGTCTGCCACTTACTAAGCTATACAATCTTGAACGATGGAGTTGTCTTCTCTAAGCATCAAATTCTTTACCAACAGAAGGAAAACATTAATGCCTGTTGCCTTACTGGTTATTGTGAGCATCAGAGATAATGCATGTAAACTGGCTGGTACAATATCTGATCTGTAATAGAATCTTAGAAAAATGGTTAATTAAACTCTGCCATAATGAAATAAATGATACCTCAAAATTCTGCCGTGAAAATGTATGGCTTTGTTATTCATTTTGATGTTAGGTAAATGACCAAGGTGAACTTGTGCAGCTGGCCATCTCGGAGCTCCTTTTGATCCCACCTACCCTGGGCTGAGGTTTGCTGCCACCTAGTGGTGACTGCTCTAGCTTAAAAATTGATGGGTAGGATTCTGAGTCCAGTAACTGGTTGGACTTCTGGGGCAGCTGCAGTGATTCTAAAGAGTCAATGCACATCTTGTTGGCCTGATCCAGAGAGACTGGGCTGGGAGAACACAGGGGACTAACCAATGTCTCAGTCCTGGGTTGGGATTGCCTGACTCCCCATGGTCTGGTATCACTTAAGCCTCTAGGTTGCCTTCTCCTTCTCAAAGAATTTTGAATAAAAGGATCAAATAGAGGATAAAGCCAGTTGCCAGCCATTCTGTGTTTGAATTCAAGTTATTCTAATCTGCATTATTGCCATGTGCATTATTTAAAGATTCATTATCATTACAATTAATAATATTAGTTATAATAATAATATTCAATTCAAAAAACATATTAAGTACCTACTATGTGAGACGCAAACAGATAAGTATGATGAATGTAAAGATGAATAAGATTGGATCTCTAACTCCAGTGGGTGGAGGAATCTTTAGATAAAAGTGAAACCAGGTTAAGCCATTCACTCTAATTGGAGAGATCTAGAAACATTTCAGGGATAAAATACCAATGGGGCTCAGGGTTGAGTTAAGAGTAAATTTTCAACAGTGTGAGACAGAGTGAAGATATCCAGGAGGCATAGGGCTCAGAGTGCCAGTGGGCAGGTGGTACTCCAAAATAGGACAGACTGATTGGCTAGCATCTAAGGCAGGTCTTCTTAGGACAGCCAGAGATGACATGTGGTTCTATGCTCCTGTAGTTAGTTTGTGAAATGTGTGAAAGCCACATAACAAACTGATAGAGGATAAAGACACAATCAGCTGTGTCTGAGACTGTAGCTACAGGAGTAGAGGGGGCATTTCAAACATTTGGAGTGGGGAAATAGAAGCCTCTTGTAATGGGTGAGAGGAAGCTGGAGTCCCACCTAGGGTGACTAATTGGGAAAGGAGAAGATGGAACAGATTCTAAAAAGAATATTCATAATAAGGGGAAAGGCAGAAGGTGATGAGGAGAAGTCAAAGATAACTTGAGAAAATTGGAACTTTATAACTGAAATAATTGTAGCATTTACTAAAGAGAATGTAAATTTGCTCTTCCCTGCCTGCAGCATTCTTGTCCTAGGAATCCCCATGACTGAACTCCTAACTGCTCTTGGGTCTTGGCTTGAATGTAAGCTTTCCTAACCTTCAGTGTTAAACTGCAACCCATCTGTCTGCTACATTCAGTGCACCAAATCCTGTGTTCCTGATTGGTTTTTCTTATTGTCACAGGTCTTGGCACTACATAACAGTTACTACACACACACACACACACACACATTTTTTATTGAGTTTTCCACTAGAATGTACATTCCCTGACCCAGGAACATTTGTCAGTTTTGTTCACTCTGGTTTCCTCAGAGACAATCCAGTGGGGGGCAGGAGGAGGAGCCCTGAACACGTGGGCCCTGTGTGTGTGCACCCCATTCCCTACTCCTGCCCCAGGTGAGCCCCAAGGGCCCTGTAAAGGTTCACACTTTCCTGGTATGTATCCCAGTGCTGGGGAAGTGTAAAATTACACAGCAAATGAAAAATGCCACACAGGTCAAAAACAGATTGGGAAAAAGGAAAAGGCATTACATTTAAGAACTTTCAAGGGCAACTTCTTCCTATTTCTTGAACATGGGACCCTTTCTTTTCACTTTGCACTGAGCCCCATAAAATATGTGGTTGGCCCTGAATTGTTAACAATTATGTTTTGAATAAATAAACACATTTCTCAGGAAGGATACAAATAAAGAAAACTTGGTCGTGCCAACAAGAGAGTCTGAAAGGAAAGACCTTATATTTCAGAATAAACTCTCCATTGGCCATTCCAATGTAATACTTCATTCCAAACACCATTTATTTTAATTCTCCTTCAATGTATTATGTTTATTGGATTTATATAAAATTAAACATATGTAAAAACTACTTTATGCTTTGAAAATAGAGAAAATAAGGCATAATTATGATTTTGATACAAAGTAAGAATAAAAGCTGTGTATTTAATTAAAATTGTTATTCTTAAACTTAAGATTTTAAAATAAATCAACAGATTTCATCCACATTATCAGTGTATTGTATACAGAAGGCTCAGCCTCTGTGACAAAACAAGATCATTTTGTTGTACTCCTTCAGAAAGATGTCCTCTTTGGCAGACCCACTGGCCAAATTACTTACGATTCACTTTCTATTAACAAAGCTCAAATGGCTTTACTGAGATCACTGATAAGAGCTAAAGCCTGGAATTATGTAAGTTCTCAGCTTTCAGCTGGGCTGAGGCTAACTTAACAGGCAGTTATTGAGTTCCTAACTCTATGTGTCACATACTCTGTTGAAAGATGAGAACAAAAAGTCTTAAAAATGTGGTCCCTTCCCTTACAAACTTAGGATTAGTAGGTGGGAAAAACATGTCAAGTTAAAATATAACATGAGCTTTTCCCCTTCCCTTTCCATTTTTTCTCTTCCCTTCCCTTTCTGAACAATCCAGCCCTAAAGTGGGACAGAGAAGGTGCACATCCACCCACACGAGGGGAAAAAGGGCAGTCACAGGGTGCTCAAACAGGGCATCAGAGCCTCAGAGGGGACAGGGGGTGTCCACAAAGGGGGAGAGATGTGACATCAGAACCTGGGTGGGGGACAAGGGCATCCACACCTGGGGGGCTTGATATAAAGCTGTCCCAAGCTGGGTGAAGAAGGCATCTCCATAGATGGCAGCCTGGGTGGGGGTATCAGAACCCAGGAGGGTGGGGATACATGGTCCAAGTGGGGATCCAGAGCCTGAGTCGGGTGAGAAGTGTGTATCTTTACTGAATTAGGAACCTAGGCACCTGGGTAGAGTCAGGAGAGGCACAGATGGGAGTGGCCTGGCATACAGCACGAGAACATGAGTAGATTGAGAGTGACCTGTGTAGAGTGGCAGCCAGTCAAGCCTGGAGTGTTGGAGACCAAGTAGGGGAAGAATGGGATCTGCACTTGGAGGAGGACAACTGAGTTGACAGACTAGTTACATAAAAGTGGGGCTTGAAAGAATTAATAAGTAACTATATTAAGGATAACAGAAAGTAGTTTCGTCATCTGGCTAGAGAAAGGAGTTATGAATATGGAAAAAAGATAAATGAACTCTGGTTACTGAGTTGGAATTATAGCTATGTGTAAAATAATGGTTTTCGATATATAGATAAATAAATAGACATGGAAATGTACAAACACACATATATATTTTCTAGCTCTGCCCCCAGAGAGGCCTGGGAACAGCAACACTTCTAGCAATGAGTACACCCGATGCCAGACCATGGCTTCTAGACCATTCTTCATGAAAAGAAACCAGGGCTTCTTGGAGAAATGCTGGAGGCAAAGAAAGTAAAGTACAAAATGAAACCAGAACATCTTGTGACAGAAAGCAAGAAAGTGCTCAAAGCATGTGGACACTTGTCAGAAGAACATAGAAGCCACTATAAAGGGGCTCTCAATGTTGATAACCTGGGTAATTTCAACATCATCTTAATAACAGTAACATTATTATTCAGTGACTAAAATGGGGAACTGTGTCTTAAATAAAAAATTTGAGAGGGAATGGGCCAATTACATCATTTTAAAATATCTTTGATAAAATATTAATTTTAAAATGAAAATAATTAACTTTACATTGGAGAAGCCTGCATATATCACCTTCCTCAAATGATCAAAATGCCCATCAACAGTGATGAACAACTAAAGTTTTGTGCATCCTGATGAGACCCAATGAGGAGACCATGAGCTCACTTGTGCTGAAGTCAACACCGGAAAGACTTCATTACCTGAATGTAATCATCAGGAAACAACGTAAAAATCCACATCGAGGGACATCCTAAAACCCATTATAAAATAATTCTTCAGAAGTGTCAAGTGCATCAAAGTCAAGGAAAGACTCCAAAACTGCTCCATACTCAGGAAAACAAAATGTGGTGCCTGGTTCTAAACTGGATTCTTTGGCTATAATTTTTCTGTAAATGATTGAGACCACTGGTGAAACATGAATGCAATATGAGGATTAGATGATAGTAATATGTTAACAGTAATCTCTCTATTTTGATGGCTACATTGTGATTATACAGAAAATGCTCTTGTTTTTTTAGGAAATATACATTAAACTAGTAGAGACATAAGGAGATCTCAGGTGACAAATTATTCGCAAATGATATGACTGCAAAATGTCTTCCTACTTAGTAAAAAAAAAAAACAGTTTACAGAAAATCTTTAAGTGTAATGTGTCACAAGCCTTCACTTCTTTATGCAGAGAAGAATAAGTGCTAATTCTCAAGTCCAAGTAGCCCAATTTCTTTAGGACTGCTTCTTCATAAACTGATGTACATTCACCTAGTTCATCAACAGTGGCTGAAAGCCAGTAAATAATACTATGATCAATATTGTTAAGATATTGTTGTCTTTCATCAGTAAGACTTTGACTTTCTAGATAGTTTTACTGAGATACACCCTAAAACCCACCTGTTTAAAGTGCATGTGCATGGTTCACTGGCTACTTAGTTCATTCACAGAGTTGTGGAACCCACATTACAATCTAATCATAGAACATTTCATTCCTTTTTCTCCAAAATCTCACACCCATCAGCAGTCATTCCTCCTTTCCAACCTTACTAACTTTATATTTAAGACTTATTTCATTTTCTACTGGGACATAGTGAAGTAGCTTATGTTTATATTAGGTAGTCAATAAATGTTTTTTTTAAAGACTGTCATTGCAATTTTTTTATAACTTTATTTTATTTATTTATATGTGGTGCTGAGGATCGAACCCAGGTGCATGTGCATGTGCGAGGCGAGCGCTTTACAGCTGAGCCATAACCCCAGTCCCAGTCAATAAATGTTTTATGAATAAATGAACTGCCATCTGATGGGTTTTATAGCTATGTCTGACTGGCATCTTCATGGTTGTTTTCCATGTGTTAATTTCTGTATTTTCATTAAAACAAAGTAGTCTTCAAGCATCTTTTTACTAAACTAAATAAAGCTTTCAGTTTCTTGAAAGTCATTTTATATTATCTGCAGTAGGACTATTCTCTATTGTGCATTAACAGAATATGATGAGCTACTGTTATATCAATATGCTTTGGAAATTGTTGAGGTCACTTTAACAGAGACAATAATAAACAGCATAGTTGAACTATAGCCTTTGTCACATTGGCCACCTACCAGCCATTTCTTTGATAAAAGACTAAGTAAAATACTACAAATGCAGGATAACTTTATTACATGATTGAGCTGAAGACAAATACATAAAAGAAACTTTCTTCAAACATAACCTATGACAAAAAAAAAGCAGATGAGGCACAGACAATGAAAAATCACACAATTATTTTTCCTATGTTATTCTTTTTTCATTGAAGACTGGCATCAAGACTTTCTTCTCTTGATGAATTCAGTGTGGAACCCTCAAAAATGGTCAAATTATTATTTTGTGGTAATTACAAGAAATGTTTAAGCCTCTTCTTTAAAGTATCTCCTTAAAATTTTATTGCTTATCTGGATATAATCATTTGTAAAATTACATTATTTCCAATACTACTTATTCAAATGTGTGCCTGCAACAAATCTCTTAAAGAACTGTATTAATTTGCTATCAAAAGTAGGCACCAGCTCTACCATTTTTCCTCAAACTTAAAACAGATATTTCAGTTTTATTTTTTGACATGAGAATTTTTTTCTTCTTCTTGTTGTTGTTTAGTCTATTTAAATTAAATTGAGGTTATAATAATCTCTGGTATCATTTAAAAATCTTTGAATAAAGAAATAAATGCAAAATACTGAAGAAAATAAACAAGAATACCAAACCTTAAATTTCATTTTTTTCTTATGAAAATTCAATATTTCTATTATGAAAAGAGTTCCTAGGGGCTTGGGTTGTGGCTCAGTGATAGAGCGCTTGCCTCACATACATGAAGCACTGGGTTTGATTCTCAGCACCGCATATAAATAAATGAATAAATAAAGGTCCATCAACAACTAAAAAAATATGTTTTGAAAAAGAGTTCCTAGACTGCATAAGGATAATCTATGGCTCCACAACTTGTGTTTATAGTTAAATACATCCAGTGTAGAAAGCAGGTAGCACACTGGCAAATGCTGCAAGGTAGGTTAATGTAGACATATGCGGTTACACTTAGTGCACACTGCTTTAAATGGCTAAAACGCAACATTCCCAACAGAAGATTTAGATGCTACACCTAATATACGTTGATAGTGTAGTGATTGCCGAATCTAAGAATTCATTTCAGGGGCCAGTGACACAGTGATTGCAGCTATTGTAGAACTCAGATTATAGCTGAATGATACATCTAATTCTAACAACATAAAAAGGAAATGAGTGTGCTTCTTTGGACTCTACAGTGTACAAAAGAAAGGTGGACAATGTTCCACCGAAAACTCTGTCGACAAGAATAATAGCTAATGTCAACCACATGAGAATGAAGGGATGCTTACAAACAGGCAGAGGTCCCAATGATGATAAAGTTTCATTTGCATAACCTCTGATTACTCATTTTGATTGTATATGAAATGATTGGGCACATTATCAAAACAAGATGAGATCATCTGTGAAGCAGTATATTTGCTGGAATCTTCGGAATAAATCTAAATGGAAATTGTGGCTTGTTCATGTGATAGCCCTAAGCAAAGCAAAGTCACTCTGAGGATTGGACCAGAGAACAAAGAGAGTGGGTTGTCAGAATCAGCCTGTGCTTTCATGTTCCTAGAATGGGTAACAAATATCAGAAACTCTATAATCACTTACTTTTGTTTTGAGAATGGAAGAAATTACTTGCTATTTGCCCAATGGTTACTTTGGATCCTGAGGGGTGAATTATTTTCAGTAAAATCAGAATACTTTGGTCAGTTGATCTGGATCTAAGTTAAAAGTGAAGATTGTCCCTGATAAGGGAATTGAGGAAGACACTAAAACACCTTTCAGGGGTGAATAAACAGAGGTTATTGAAATAAATGTCAAGTTAGTGAAGAAGAAGTTGGGAAGGGAGTTCAGGGGAGATTGAGGAGAGGAGATAGAGCCAAGATGGCTGGCCAGGAAGAATGAGTTTGGTCCAGAATTCATTTGTACAGAGAACTCCAGATATCATGGTTGGTTGTTGTAGAAAGTGCATTTATTTGGGAGATGGCAGAGGAAGAGGAAATGTGTTTAACTCAGAACCCCTAGCATTCCTTTCTTTACTACTAATGAAAGTTCTGGACACAGCATGAAGTATGTGTGAGGCAAGCAACTGAGAATAAAAGAAAAAAGTGCCTTTTAATTTTTTCTACTGTAAGCTTATTAAAATAAAGAGTAGAGATGGAAAAAAGAAAATGAAACTAGAAAAACCATGGAAATATTACCTAAAATAGGAAATTTCTAAAAACATATTCAAGCTAGGTCTCTCTGACACCAAAATATTCAGTTAAAAGATAGTTTGATTTTTTTAAATAGTAAAGTTGCAAGTTTTTACAGCTAAATGAAGCAGAGTGTTTCATTTTTCCTGTCTCCACCCTCTCCCCACTTTGAATAATGTCCCTCCAGTTGGATATAAGCTTTCAACTACTGTTTGGCCACTCTTTAAGAACAGATACGAAAGCAGCTATGATTGAACCTTAAGGAGAAGGCCAGGGGATCTGGAGGAAGGATTATTAGCACATGAGCCTTTTGATATCTGATAGACATCTTTGACTAGCATCAGGACCTGCCTATGGCAGCTTTAGGCATGGGAGTTACAATGGACAAGTCAGTTTAAAGTCAGGAACCTCCTTCAAACAATAAGAGCTTTAAAAAATAATCCTAACAACAAGGCTGCTTTGGGGGCTCCATGAGGAAGAGGACAGCTGCTCACTTGTGAGATGGTCCTATCTGGCAAGACAGACAGGACAGCATAACTAACAACACCTCAGATCCCACATTCTACAGTCCCCTAATGAATTTGGGAGACACATACATACAATGAAATGTGTTTTGAAAGACTGAAAGCATGAAGAAAATATTTAATGGAACAAAAATATCTTTATTTTCTGGCTAACAAGACTGTTTGATACTGATTCAGAGTAAGTTCTGCTTATTCTTTATCTGTCATGTAATTAATGCCTTTAATCCTTCTCCTATATTATCCTTCAGTCATTGCTAAATTTTAAAAATAACCTCTTGGTGCATATTTATGTTGGATACATTTTCTCAGATTTTAATCCTCATTTGTGCTGCGGCATTTAAACTGCTCAACCATAATAGCAGATTTGCATTTGTTTTGACTTTTACTTCAAGAGAAATTTTTCCCAGAGTCCTGGGCATTTCGCTCTGGATTGCAAGGCGGGAGGTCCCGAAGGAAGCAAATGATTAAGACTGCACAGGAGGAGAGGTGGGGAAATACAGGGCAGGGCAGAGAGACTTTAAAATTGGAAAAAGTGACAAAGTCGTTTCCCCCTTTTAAATCCCAGGTAAATCACCAATTCTCCTGACACACTCACTCCATATTTAGAAATCTTGACCTCAGCTTTTGCAGGCATCTATCCATGCACAACCCACGCAGCTGAACCCTTTTAGCAGTAGAACTTGAGCTCTGGGAGGAGCGCTGCATGCTATTACCACCAGCACCATCAAGCACACTATAATTTGTGCTCTGTATACCCATTTTGAAATGTGTCAGGAGATGCAGTGATTCCGGCTTTTTCATTTTGCTTGACAGCAGATTTAATTTTTTCAGGTATTCAGGATACCAACTTTCTCAACAAATTTTATTTTCTTGTTACTTGAGAGCTAAATTGGTTGACTTGCTGTCAGATAAAACATATTTTCCTCTTTCTACCCCTTCTCATTTACATGGAATAACGAGTTGAGAAACAAAGAACAAACAGCACAATCAGAAGCATCATGGGGCATAAAGCCCGCAGGGATCTCAACAGCAAAACCTGCCAACCACAGGAAGCTTCCAGCTACAGGTGAACTCGCTGAAACGTTTAGCTGAAATCCTGATACTTGAAGAGCTGGTCAGGAGCCGCTGAAAGCAACAACAACAACAACAAAAAAACAAATGGTGTGTTCCCGAACCTTTCATTTTACAACATGTGAAAAATGGATGCTGATAACATATCAACAAAAATTGTTCCTCTAGAAAGGACTTCATAATATGCTATTTCCAGAATGAAAGACCACAGTGTCCCCGATGTGGATAAAGTTCATGCCCAAGTTTTCTGGCAGTTTCTTATTGGCACTGGGGATGCTTCCCCAGCTGCAACACTTTACCACAGTTAGGGAGACCTGACAGACCCTCACAGAGGTGGCCTATGGACCAGGGAGGTCCATGACTTGTTTTACTGCCTGAGTTTTAATAGTGCCAAACACATTAAGTCTCCTGCCACTTTCCAGAGACTGGTTTTCTACCAGGTAGACACTGGTACCATTTTGGTGGGCACAATTTTCATTCTTGTAATTAGTTGTGGGCATCACTAATTGCTTTTCTGATTACCTGCTTGAGAACACCAATTATCTCCTTGCCCCCACAAAAGCACATGCAATTGGCTAATTAGACCTTCAAGTAGGCAAGCAGAAATATAATTAGCCATTTGAGGAACAATTAGTTGTTCCACTAACATTGCACCCATAAAGGAAGGAAGCTTTGGTTTAATCTGATTTAACTTAAAATGGGAAATGAAAATTGAACAGAACTTGAGAGCTTACAGAGGGAGAAAATATGGAATATGTTGTTCATACCCAGGAAGATATGCCCCCTTTTAGAAGACATCACTGAAATAGTCTCCCGACTTAAAAAAAAAAAAAAATGAGTCCTGTAGGGAAGTCCAGAGTTGATTTTGATAGGTCAGGTATTTCACCTAAGGTCAAAGGGAGGGAAGCTACTCAAAGCTTAGTATTGATTCAGGGGATGTGCTCACTACATAGTGCTACTGAGAAACATAACTATCACACATAAATTCATGATTATAATATACATGTGAACTAGTATACATTTTTGTTAGGAGTATAGAAAACTTACATCTTTTAAGGCAAATATCCCATACCTGTTTTAGTTTTTCAAGACTGTTGTGGAAACCCAAACTTGGTGACCTAAAACTATAGACATTTGTTTTCCTCACAATTCTGTACACCAAAGATTTGAGATCCATTCCCTGGGCTGGAATGGAGGGTTTTACCAGAGCAGCACCCCCTCCAGGGACCATCAGTTGCTTGCTTCTGGCAGCTTCTGGCATTCTTTGGGTTGTGTGCACAATCCAGTCTCTGTCTCTGTGGTTACCCTGTCATTTCTTCTACCTCTTACCAGGACTCCCTTTGCCTCTGCCTCATAAGGACACCAGTGATTACATTTCAAGTCTACCCTGATAAGCTGAGATGATCTCCCATTTCAAGATCCTTCAAGTAATCACATGTGCAAAGGCCCTTTTGCTGAACAAGGGAACATTTACAGGTTCCAGGGGTTAGGATATGATATGACTTTGGGGGAATAAAGGGATGAAAGAAACATTCAACCAGCAGGAAAACTCAAAGAGGAGCGTGGAGAATGTTTTCATCCACAGCCTCATGAAACAACTTTGCAGCACAGCTTACAGAAGTCTGAGATGGAGTTTCTAGAGTTACAACCCTGGTCATGGACTGCTATTAAGATAAGACAAGTAGATTCTCAGAGGAGTGCTATGAGAGGAGCTACCTGAAAACAGAAAAGACCACTGTTTCATAGGCTTCACATTGATAAGACAGACATATTTTCTAAGTGTCAAGCAGGTAAGAAATAACATTCCTGGAATTTGCTGCATTGAGTGAAAATAATTAAAACTGTGAGCATTAGTCTTAGTAGTCTGAATGGGAAAAACTTGGCTTCAATATCGATGTTGCAAATCTCCATTCTCAAGAGTTTAGAAAGAACAATGAATTTACAGCCATAGATACCATTCTTTTCTTAAAGAATGACCTTCAATTACAAACAAGGTATAAGACCATTGAATATAAAGACACTTCCAAAATCACTACCAGCTTACACATTGACTTTGCCATTGATTGATATGTTAAAGTAACAAATCCCAGGCTGGGTAGACACAGCAGACCACGTATTAAATATCAATTCACAGAATCAGTTATAGAAACTTGATGATTTCAACTTGAGCAAGTAATTAACCATGAACAGAAACAAAGATTATTATTTGACCACAGTTAGTGGCAGCAGACAAATTAATCCAATGAACTAAAAACAATATTTTACTGTTTCTGACCTTATTTTGGAAAAAAAAGTTCCCATCTCCAGACAAACATAATGTTTGGTTTCTCAAGATGCTGCCATCAGTCTATCTGTCAGTTTAAAGGTTTAACATTTAAGAAACACATTTTTAAAAGAAATGGGGGATTAGAATGAAGACAGTAGGTCAAATGAATAAACTATCACCATAGCAACCTAATATAGTGTTGTCAACCTAAAAGAAGATCAGAGAAACAGAAATCTATAAGAACTCTTATGGGGTTGAAAAGTGCCCTTTCTCCCAAATCTTGTGTCCAGAGTTTGACCTTTACCCAAATGATTACTTAAGAGGAGGTTACACCGAATTAGGATGGGCCTTATACCCAATGACTTCTTTCATTCTAAAGAGGCCATATGAAGACGTTCGAGGAAGAGGACAAAGGCAGAAGCGATCGAGCCAAGCCAAAGAATTCTGAGAACTGCCAGGAGCCACCAGAAGGTAAGGAGAGGCAAGGATTCTTCCTCAGAGCCGTCAGAGGGAACATGGCTGACACCTTGATTTCAGAATTCTGGCCTCCAGAACCATGAGCGCATCAGTATCTGTTGCTTTAAGCCCCCTCATCTGTGGTAGTTATGGCAGCCCTAGGAAAATGACTCAGATGTTTGTTGGAACCTAGAAAGGACTGCTGCTATAACAAACACCTAAAACATCTACAGATGGCTTTGGAATAGGGTAAGGGGTAGAGATAGGAAGGGTTTGGGGGAATATGATAGCAAAACCCCATATGCCTGGAAATAGCTATTAGTGGAAACATGGGTGTTATAAAGGTGGTTCTGGTTCAGAACGAGGTTAGGAAGGCTGAAGAGAAAGTGCCTGTCATCTTAGGAAACACATATATTGTCAAGAACAGAATGTTTCTAGAAATATGAACATTAGAGGCGCCTCTGATGAAATCTCAGATGAAAATGAGTGGCATATTATTGGGAACTAGAGGAAAGACAATATTTGTTAAAAAGTGACAGAAGAGTTAACTGAATTGTGTTCAACTCAATTGTGTTGGGTGGAAGGCAGAATATATAAGGGATGAACTTGGATAATTCACTGAGATTTCCAAGCAAAATATGGCAGCTGTGGCCTATTTTTTTTTGTTTGTTTCCCCCCCTTTCCTGCTTATAATAATGCAAACAGAAATAAATAAATTTAGAGGTTGTGGTTATAGCTCAGTGGTGGAGCACTTGCCTAGCATGTGTGAGGCATGGGTTTGATCCTCAGTACCACATCTAAATAAATAAATAGATAGATAGATAAATAAATAAATAAAAGTAAAAAATATACAATAACAAAAAAACCATTCAAAAAAATAAAAACAAAAAGAAAGAAAGAAATGTAGATAAAAACTGCTAGGCAAAAAGTACAGGCAATTAATGATTTGGGAAATCACCAAGCTAACTGGATAGTAAAAGGTAAAAAAGTGTTCTCTGGAGACAACACAAAGGTTGTCGATGGACAACATTTTGCTGAAGAAATTAAGTATATGACCCATGGATAGAAGCAATGAATCTTCTCAGAAGATAGCAAACACATGTGGAGTTATATGGGGAAGATCTTTGGAGAACCCTCCCAGAGGATGGAAAATCCTTGTGAATTGGATGGAAAAATCAGCACAATTTTGAGAATTATATACTGATTGACACATTGCCAGTTTTCATTTTGAATTGACAGGGACAATGAAGGAAGAATCAATCACTCTAACGCGGAGCCATCGATGAGGAGGCCAGAGAAGGTAGGAATGTGTTGAGGGCCACAAACAAGTCAAGATGGCACTTTGCCAGGAGGAGTAGTTTGAGCTAATGCCACCGAGCCATTAAAGATGATAGAGATTCCTTAATGACTGACTGCTGTATCTAATGATGTTAAGTAAGTTAAGCTGTGTATAATTATTAAGATGATGAGGATTCCTTAATGACTGGTTGCTGTAACTGGATGATGCTAAATTGAAACAAGCTGTGTATTCAGTTATGTATATATACCTCTGCTGTCCTACAATAAAGCGGCTCCTGCTGTTTCAATCTTCACAAGTTGCTTGTCATCCCCTGGTTATTTTGCCCAGCCAGACTGTGGCAGGAATGCCCAAAAGGGTCTCAAGATAGAACATCAAGCCAGAGAGGATTATTCTTAGGCCTTGAAACCTAATGGAATTTGCTCTCTGAGTTCCAGACTTGCTTTGGGCAATCATTCCTTCCATTCTCTCCCTTTGTAATGGGGATATCTAGGCTATGCCTGAACCACCAACACATTTGGGGAAAAGATAACTTGTTTCTTAGCTTCACAAATACACAGATTTAGGAAAAATTTGCTCTAGAATGGATCATTCCCCAAGTCTCACAAACACTTGATTTAGATAATGAGGTTTGTAACTTTCTGAATTCTTAGGTAAGAATTTGGATTTGGACTTAATACTGGAATGGGTCAAGACTCTGAGGGTTGCTGAGATGAGACAAATGTATTTTTCATGTAGGACAGCATGAATTTGGGGGGATCTGAGGGAGACTGTTCTGAGTTGAATAGTGTCCACCCAAATTTTGTGTCCACTCTTAGAATGTGACCTTACCTGAAAGAGGTGCTTTGCAAATTTGGTTAAAATGAGCTAAAATTGCGTCTAGGGTGGGACTTATTAAATCCAATGACTAGTGTCTTTATGTGAAAACACACAGGGAAGAAGGGCATGTGAAGACCAAGGCAAAGACTGGAGGGATATAACTAAAGCTAAGGAAAACCCATGACTGTCTGCAGCTAGCTAGAAGAAAGGAGAGAGGAACGGAATGGTTTCTCCCTCAAAGTTTCCAGAAGGAACCATCCCTGTTGACATTCTAATGTTGGACTTCTGGCTTCCAGATATTGAAAGAGAATACGTTTCTGTTGTTTTTTGTCCCTAAGTTTGTGGTAATTTGCAGTGACAGCCATAAAAAACGAATATAGAACCCACCTTGCAACTGACACATTCTGCTCTCCTATCAACTCCCAGTTTAGGAGTGGGACTCAGGAAGTCTGTTCTGATTCCACCACTCTCTGCACTGTGGGCATGCCTTTTTCCTTTTCTCAGCCCTTTCTCTTTCTAAGATTTATTCTGTATCAACATTATTGCTTTATATATTTTCTTCACAACAGTCTGTGGATTTGAAGGTAGAGTCCATGTCTTTACCTAACTGTAGCCATAGCATCTCAGACAATATCTGAAACAAATAAAATATTAATCCTGAAAGCTAACAGGTTCTATGTGTTGTGACTATACAGATAATACAAGATTTTTAAAAATTTTACAATGCTACTTAAGGTGTATTATTTCAATTTTACAGTAAAGGAAAATAATGTTCAGAGAAATTAATTTCTTGTTTTAGTGCACTAAATAAATAAATAAATAAAATAAGCTAGGTCATCCACACAGTTTTGACTCTAAAGTACTTTATAACTCCTTCTCATTAATATCTGAGCTAGGATTCCTGCTTATCATCTGTCAGTAATTCACCAACACAAATCTAGTAAAGAATAACCGCTTTATGAGCCTAAATAAAATTGTATTTGATGTTAAAACCCAAAGGTTATCTCAATAATATCCTACATTTGTAGGTACTTTGCAATTTATACATGTTTTAACATTTATTACCATAGTTAATATTCACAACAAACTCTCAGGAATTACTGTTCTATTTTTCAAAATGAGCTGCTGAGGCAAATAGAGGTAAAATGGTATGTTCACAGTTATTTAGCTAGTAACTCTAAGAAACTTGAAGCTCTACGTCTGTCTCCAAATCTGAACTTTTATTCCATCACAATTGATCTCCATATCCCTATGGATCATTATCAACCTAATTTAGAACAGGAAGAGCATATTTTTTTTCTTTTTATTGCATACCTTTATATACGCTTAAATGTATATGTGTTTACTCTTGTGTGTGTTTAGTATAGTAGAGGCAATAGGAATCCATACATTCTAATTTTTTATCCTGTTCATAAACTACTGAGAAGAGATAACAATTTACCATCACCTTTACAGAGCCATTAGACTTCAGGTGTACAGTTAATTATATTCATTATCTGTTTCTAGGAGAAAATAAATCCATACTGAGTAATACCAACCAGATCATGAAGCAGTTTTCATATCCTTAAATGGAATATTTAATATTTGGAAACTTTAGTTATAAGAGATTAATCATGTATACTATTAATAAAAATGCCTCTAACAAATACATTTGATCAATTAACATGCTAACACTTTCCTGAATCTTTCATCACTATCCTATTTTTAAAACACTGTGTAGCAAAAAGATTTGCCCCAAGAGTAAACTCCTAAAACCCGTTTTATTAGTTTTAATCATATTCTTATGACTCCTGCTATGTTAAAAGCCAATATTCAAGACATTTCACTGCTAAGGGTTATTACTAACTTACAGTTTGAAAATCTGAAGGTCAGGGAGGTAAAATGATTTTCCTAGAAGTCCTAATAGGGTGAGCAATAGAATCAGGAATATGATAGAGTCCCAATTTCAACTTGGCGGCTCTTTTTCCTTCCAAGCACTGAAGAGTCGCACTGTAGGATGAGCAGTTATATGCAAGTGGCCTACCATAGTCAGGTGAAGGAAATTGGTTATTTCATAACCAGGTAAATGGAATCAATGGTAGGAAATGGTGATTTGCCAATTAACAAAATGGTAAGTTATGATCACATCAACTTTTCTTCTTTTTCGTATAATTATTTTAACTGGAGCAAAGTCAACATTGGGGATAAAATGTTAATTGAACCTAAAGGAGTGATAATTTTCCCTTATTTGTTTCTTTGATCCAAAATTTAATATGGGCATTTAAAACACATTCTTTGATGTTCCTGCTACAAGTTACTAGGAGCTTGGTTAAATAAACCATGAAGCTGAGGTGGTGAGGTCTAAAGCAGGTAAATCTGCTAAAGATTGCATTGACGAATGTTTCCTCAGTCAAAAACATCTGGGCTCTGCAGCTTGTGGCCACTTTACGTACCATTTTGTATGTGTTAATACGAAGACACTTGAGCCCAGGGACTTTTAGTCCTTCTGTTTTCAAAAGCAAAGTAAAATTAACTATTCCTCTAATCTTTTTGGGGTTCATGGATCATTGTTTGGCACAAACATCCTGAATTATCTAAATATATTCATGGATCTACAGGGATTGTACTCTGGGGTAGAAAGGCAATAGAATGAAAAGCACCCAGGGTTAGAGTTGGTCTGGGAGTTGATAGTGACTATTCCACCTAGATTTGAGCCAGTGGTGAGAGATTATTACTTTTTATTTGTTCTTTTTTTGGTGGTGAGTGTGGTAGGTTGTTATTAGAACATACACACACATATACACACATGCAGAAAGGAAACTACAAAAGTCTTAAAAATATGGCTTGATAAATTTTCAAGAGGTGAACAGACCTATGTACTGAACAATTCCATTATCCCAGAAGCTTCCTTAGTCCCTCTTCCAGTCATTCCCTCACTCTCAAGGGTAGCCATCATGCTGACTTGTATTATCACAGACTGGTTTTGTCTCTTGTTGAACTTTATATAGGTGGGATACTCTTTAGTGTCTGGCTTCTTTTGTACAACATTATGCTTGTGAGATTCATCCTTAATGACTGCCTGTTGTTGTGACTTGTTCTCTGTGTTATTGCCCTATATGAATACATATAATTTATCAATTCTCATCCTGATTGACTTTTAGCTATCATACACAATGCTGCCATTCACAATCTTGTACATAATTTTGGTGAGCATTTGTATTCGTTTCTGTTCAGCTTATTAGGAGGGGAATTACTTTGTTAAATGGAATGTATATGTTTAGTTTTTGAATATGGGCAGTATTTCAAAATGGTTGTACCAATTTATACTCCCAATGCAACGAGAATTTATGAGGAAGTTATTTTATATCCTTGTTGAGACTTGGAAATGGCTGTCTTTAATTTAGCCATTCTTATGGATGTGTGATGGTGTTGAATTATAATCTGGGTTTGTTTTCCCCTGATAACTAATGAAACTGAACATCTTTATAGGTGTTTGGATATCCTCTTGTGAAAAGTCTTCTCTTCATCATATCAACTCCATACTATCTGAACTAACACTTTTTTTGTTGTTGTTTTGGGCTTTTAAAATTGTTGTTATTAATTTACATTTTTATTTTTTTATTAATTTTTTAATTTATATATGACAGTGAAATGCATTATAATTCTTATTACACATATAGAGCACAAATTTTTCATATCTCTGGTTGTATACAAAGTATATTCACACCAATTCATGTCTTCATACATGTACTTTGGATAATGATATCCATCATATTCCAACATCATTTCTAACTCCATGCTCCCTCCCTTCCCCTCTAACCCCTCTACCCTATTTAGAGTTTGTCTATTCCTCCCATGCTCCTGCTCCCCATCCCACTATGAATCAGCTTCCTTATATCAGAGAAAACATTTGGCATTTGTTTTTTTGCGATTGGCTAACGTCACTTAGCATTATCTTCTCTAACATAATCCATTTACCTGCAAATGCCATAATTTTATTCTCTTTTATTGCTGAGTAAAATTCCATTGTGTATATATTCCACTTTTTTTATCCATTCATCTACTGAAAGGTATCTAGTTTGGTTCCACAGTTTAGCTATTGTGAATTGTGCTGCTATAAACATTGATGTGCCTGCGTCCCTGAAGTATGCTGTTTTTAAGTCCTTTGGGTACAGATCAAGGAGAGGGTCAAATGGTGGTTCCATTCCCAATTTTCCAAGGATTCTCCATACTGCTTTCCATATTGGCTGCACCAATTTGCAGTCTCACCAGCAGTATGTGAGTGTGCCCTTATCCCCCACATCCTCACCAACACTTACTGTTGTTTATACGCATAATAGCTGCCATTCTGAGCATCTCTGGAGTGAGATGAAATCTTGGAGTAGTTTTGATTTGCATTTTTCTAATTGCTAGCAATGATAAACACTTTTTTTCATATATTTTTGATTGATTGTATATCTTCTGAGAAGTGTCTGTTCAGTTCCTTTGCCCATTTATTGATTGGGTTTGTGTGTGTGTGTGTGTGTGTGTGTGTGTGTGTGTGTGTGTTTAGCTTTTTGATTCATTATATACCCTAGAGATTAGTGCTCTATCTGATGTGTGAGGGGTACAAATTTTCTCCCAAGATGTAGACTGTCTATTCACCTCACAGATTGGTTCTTTTGCTGAGAAGAAACTTTTTAGTTGATTCCATCCCATTTATTGATTCTTGATTTTAATTCTTGGACTATAAAAGTCTTATTAAGGAAGTTGAGGCCTAATCCCCCATGATAGAGATTGGGCCTACTTTTTCTTCTATTAGACACAGGGTCTCTGATTTTATTCCTTGGTCCTTGATCCATTTTGAGTTGAGTTTTGTGCATGGTGAGAGATAGGGGTTTAATTTCATTTTGTTACATATGGATTTCCAGTTTTCCCAGCATCATTTGTTGAAGAGGCTATCTTTTCTCCAATGCATGTTTTTGGCACCTTTATCTAATACAAGATAATTGTAATTTTGTGGATTAAGATTATTATTGAGTCTATTTTAAGCTTGGGGAGAATTAAAAACATCATTATAACACTACGTCCTCTGATTCTTAGACATAGTGTATTCCTCAATTTCATAGAAAATCTTTGGTTCTCTTAGTGATGTTTTTAGTTTTCAGCAGAGACCTTCATACACTTTTTGTGCTATATTTATTCCTCCATACTTGATAGTTCTGATGTTATTATTATAAATGGTAAAACTTAAATTACATATTGTATTGGTTGTCTGCCATCTGTTTCATTCTAAAGTCATAGCAGATTAAATTGAAAGGTCCCTTAGAGGCCCAAAGAAAATATCTAGTAAGTGGTATATACATATTTTGGATATATGTTCTAAGGCTAGAGCATTGGATGGGTAGCTGAAAACATGTTTTGGGAATTAATGGGATCTTTGATGAGTCTCAAGCTTTGCCACTGTAATAAGTTACTTGCTCTCTGAACCTTAAATTTCTCACCTATAACATGGGAATAATGTGGTTACTAGACATAATGCTATAAAGTACAGTTTCTATTGATGTGTAATAAATGGCAATTATATCATTACTATTATTATTTGGATTCTATGGGCAGTACTTTTGAAATATACTGTGCTAATCATTCTGATTAATCCTTTTTGTATACTTCCTCAATCATATATTCTTAAACAATATCATTAAACATCACATTCTCAACTATTTATTGTTATTATATATAATCTATACCTTGACAGCTTCTCTAAAATTCAAGGGGTTCTGAAGTCATTAACAGCAAAACTCATACTGGCAACTACAAAAAAGGCCTAAAAAAAGCAGTCTATGCCCACACAGGCCAACTGGGTTGATTGTTTTATCAAGAGTTTAAGGTGAGGGGGCTAATGCACTTGATCATTAAACACAGTCCTGAAATTCCTAGCTGTCAAGATTGAAAGGTATCTTCACTGCTAGACATGTCCTTGGCTCTTCACCTTTTCCAAGGACATGTGTGTGGTAAGTGTATAACAATGTGTTTGACACTAGTTGTAGACTATGTTGACATTTTCTATGTGTTTCCTACCAATCCTGAAGGAATGCTAGGGAAGGACATTACCCTGAAAATCACTGGGAGTATTTCCTTGGGAAGCTAAGTTCTAATGTAGTCAATGTAAACTATTCTCTGATGTTTATTTATTCTGGTACAAATTATAAATTCAGTGGCAGTGATAGAATTTAGGAAAAAGTGAAAAGAATACATTTACAATTTTCTTAATACTTAGCTTTCAAGTACCAATGATCCTGTACTTTGGCAGGAGCTGAAAGGAAGGCAATTCAAGATGGAGAGTTCTGGCAAGTGCTCCTGACTATACACATTGAGCACTGATTGGCTTCGATATGTGGGTGAAGCAAGAAGCATTCTGCTAGCCTTGGTTGCCACCTGTGTGCAGATGACTCCCCACCCTAGGATGTGTGCCCTGACTTCAGCTGAGTTATGTCCACTCTCACATTTCCAATGTTGGCTGTTACTATTTGGCCAGCCCCACAGTAACTCACATTTAATGTGTACAAAACTGAACTCATTTCCAAACCTGTCCTTACATCTTCCCGATTCCTGTGTTTATGAACGCACCCTCAAACCTCCAGGTGCTAAGCTGGAATCCGGGAGCCTTCTCTCAGTGCTTCCACTCCCATGCAGTGGCCTAGCACATGGTCCCCATGGTGGGGACAGCGGTGACAAACTGGACTGGATGCACCTAATAAAGTGGGCATTGTTTGTGTGGAATTTAAGAACAATAATAAAACTGACTAAAAACTTGTCTGCCTTTTGTAATTTCCATGTGTCGGGCATTCTAAACAAAGCCAGTCCCCTACTGTAGCACATTTGGGTAGGCTCTGCTTTCCTCTTGTTCTTTACAGGAAATTAATTTTATCCTGTGAAATAGCTGTCATGATGGCCCTGGTTCAGGCCCTCATTACTTTTGGTTATGTGTCTAGATTTTTCTTCCTCCAATTCATCCTACACAAGCTACCAGATTAAAAATGAATAACAAAGAAGTTTTGAACATTTCATTCCTTAGCTCGTAATACTTTAATGGCTTCCTATTGCCAGTAGAATAAAGCTCAAGACATTAAGGCTGGTATTCGAAGTCCTGGTGCTCTGGCCCACTGTCCCTCTCCACCACCCTTCTCACCATCCAAGCAACTGTACTGCTATTCCATGGGTGAGCTTCACTTGGCTAGCTGGGTTCTTTTCCTTCTTACTCCTTCACTGCATCCCTGGCCACATTCTACTCATTCCTCTTTATGACAAACTGGGTTTTCTCCTGCATGAATGCTTACCCTATTTTGTGTATCAACTGCAAGAAAATTTACTTTGCTGAACCTACCTAGCATTTTACCTAGTGTCTTTCCTTGACATTAGCCATTTTATGACTTGTCTACTGCAGTTTCCCCCTTGGCTTTTCTAGTAGAGTGTAAACTTCAACTAGCTGGCACATATGGCATCTGATAGATAACTTTTTTTATTGTTACTGATAAGCCCCTTGAACTTAGGCTGGATGCCATTCACAGTAGCCTTCAGCACCCACCCTGGGGCTTCTCATTAACTAGACCATAAATGAATACTTCTTGAAATGAGGAGGGGTATAGTATTTAGCTGCAATTCTTAGCTGATTAAAGCTAAATATTCTGTTCTCATTTTTCCTTCCTGTCCATAATCTCAAAGAAATCCTGCCCTGGAACACTGTCCTCTGTTCAATTGTGTTTCGCCTTT
The DNA here is from genome assembly GCF_047511675.1 of Marmota flaviventris. Classification (NCBI taxonomy): domain Eukaryota; kingdom Metazoa; phylum Chordata; class Mammalia; order Rodentia; family Sciuridae; genus Marmota; species Marmota flaviventris. The sequence goes on from NC_092501.1 coordinate 14,470,622, forward strand.
TACCAAAACCACACGTTCCCAATAAGTTTCTTTCATATTTCAAAGGGCTTAAATAGGCATAGAATGCTCCAGAATGTTCATTTCAAGGCCATAATGATATTTTTCCTCTTCTGAACTTTCAGCTCATATTATCTGTATTATTCATTTGATTCTTAATCATTTACTTCTTTGTTGCATGTTTTATATTTTTAACTCATGTATTGTTCTTTTTTTCCAAGGGCTGGGTATTTCTTCCTAACCACACTGAAAGTCTTTTGTGGGTGAGGGCCTTGTATTAAGCTCCATTTTTTCTCACACAGCAGTGAACAAGGGTTATTTTTTGTTGAATGAACTGTTTTGTTGGAAACAGCATGTTCAGCTAGAATTTTATACTGGATATCTTTTTTCTTTTTTTGGTAGTAAACTAAAGTTAAGTTTAAATTTGGTAAAATTAATCTCAAACACATCAAACATCATGGAATTTATATCAATCAGTTTGCCTTAGTGTTACAGAATTATTACTGAACTTAGAAACATATTATAGGAAACACAGTGTTTGCTTAGCAAGAACTTCATATTTCTTGATGAAACAATTATAATCACAATTCTTCTACTGAAATTAATAGTCTTAATTTAGAGACATTTTTTAAAGAAAGGAAAATATATAAGTAATTTGATTTTATTCTGTTACTGTTCAACATAAACACTAGTTTCAATTAAGATCACTTACACTTTTTGGAAGTTTACTAGTTGTCAAACACCTCATGTTTGTTTAAATCCTTCATCTATACTATATGGTAGGTATCATTACATTCCTTTTGTAGAGGACCAAATGAGAACTTACTGATTTAAATGAACTTGACCAGGATCACACAGTTAGCATGTGGAAGGACAGCTTCCATCTGTCTGACTTTGCCACTGGAAAAAGGACAGCTCCCCTTTTCTACTGATGAATGTTTTCCAACATTTCATTTTAAAAAACGTTCAAGTATGCAAAAAGGTTGGAAGAATTGTCTAGTAATTACTATTTACCTGGCACCTCAATTCTGTAACTCTTAATGTTTTACTATATTCACTTTTTAACAACTTCATCAAGGATATGTCCATTTATCCATTTATCATTTCTTTTTTTCAAAAGTAACTCACAGGTATTGGTACATTTCAACCATGAGATCTTCAGTGTGTACTACTAATCAATATCCTTCCTTGTTCTGAGGAGAATTTCCATTTGATCTGATGGTACTTTTCCTGAGTACATAGACTTTCAAACATTCTTTGGAAAGCCTTTTGTTGTGTGTGGCAATTCAAATGTTCCAACTTTCTCTACAGTACCTTTCAAAAAACATGCATCTGTATGAATGATTTAGAATGTGATGTGAACATTCTGGTTCTCATTTTTCTTTAAATAAGGGAAGCATTCTACTGCCTAGTTCAATTTTAAGCTGGTAGGCCCAAGATTGAAAATTATTGCTTCTTCATGTTGTTTATTCCCCCAGTTTCTTTGATGTGTGTGTAATTAGTGATGTTATGATGTCTCCTTGGGAATCCAATCCAGCAAGAATCCAAATAACATGATCCACATTTTAAAATGTTCTAATCTTTCTGGCTATTCTGACCATATGCACATTATCCCTTACCTACCCCATACTATGATGGTAAGTTATTTGCTGACTTATATCTGCCAGCAATGTCATATTTATGCTAATATTGGTCTCCTAAGGTCTCCGGAGCATTGTCTTTAGAATTTTGTGATGGTGTTGAGATGGCAAAAGTGATCCATATTCCTCTTCAGTGTGGGTTTCCCAGAGACTGCTTTTTCTGCAGTGCCTGTCATTATTGTACTGATAATTGTGGAGGCAGCTGTGAGAGAGAGATTTTTCTAAAGTGTTCCTGTTGATCTTATTTATCAGAGTGCCCAGATAACTGATCTGCCTGGGATTCCAGCTCTGGCCTGCTGAGATGGGCACTTCCCAGTGGCCATACTCACTAGGGTTCCAGTAGGGAAATCTTTCATTACTTCTTCCATGAAATGGGTCACAGAGGGCAGCTGCATCTGTGGCTGGTTTGCATAGATTGGAGAATCATGGGTCTGGTCCACTGTGTCCACCTGCTTTCTATTGCATACTCTGGATAATTCAGCAAAATCCTAGAGTAAAAAGTTCTCGTTTTGAGTATAAACTCCCAGTGGCTCGAAGACCTCCATCAGACTCCACAGGGATGCTCACTGAAGTGTAGAACCCTACTGGGGATCAGCCAACACCTTAGAGGAGGTGAGGCTGGAAAGTCACCACTGTAACAGGCCTTTCCCTGGGGATGCTAATGCACATTAAGACATGAGAGTCCACTGGTTTAAAGCAGCAGCAGGCTGCTTCTAGAGAGAAAATAGGTAAACCTCAGTCATAATGTAGCAAAAGTACAACTCACAACGACTTGATGGGCAAATCTCAGAATGAAATCCACAATTAACTAAGCTGTTTGGAAATGTTTAAATTTTGTTCCTAATGAATTACCCATAAAATCTGTGGGAAGTAACTCCAACACCTTGGAGTGAATTTTCTTTCCCTACTATAAAAGTGTCTTTAATCACACAGTGAAGAAAAACATCATGCTTTTAAACCTATTTAATTTGTTATTTTGATTTTTTTAATTAAAAAAATGTTTTGGCCAGGTACAGGGGTGCATGCCTATAATCTCAGTGACTCAGGAGGCTGAGGCAGGAGGATCACAAGTTTAAGGCCAGCCTCAGCAACCTAGCGAGGACCCAAGCAACTTAGCAAGACCCTGTCTCAGAAAATAAAAAGAGCTGGGAATGTCACTCTCTGGTAAAGTGCCCCTGGGTTCAGTCCCTAGTACCTAAAAACAAAACAAAACAAAAACGTTTAGTGGGTCACTGAGAAGTTTCAATAAACATTTTGGTAGATTCTGAGATGAAAAGGAATAGAATCCTATGTAAAATATTTTCTGTTTGATCATAAGAGAAAGAGATAATGTTATCCTTTCTCATTTGTAATGCAAACAGAATCTAATTGGGTGCCTTCATTAAGAGTGAATGTTCAATCAATGAACAAGTCATTAAGCATCACTCTGTTCAGCATGCTGCTAGATGCTGTAGACAATTGCAGAGAAGTTAATTTTTACCAGTCTTTCAGAATATGGTCTGTTTAGAGAGGTGAGATGTGGATGGAAAGAAGTATATTTTATAAGAAACATATAAAATATAAAATAAAGAAATCTGTTTCTTGAGCGGTACAGAAAAGTTTAGGAAATATCAACTGCAATTGGAATGACTCTACAAAAAAATTGAATTGTCTTTTGATATTAAGTAGAATTTTTAGGAGAATAAGGAAATATTGAAGACTTAAATTAGCAAGAGCATGGCACAGAGGCACACTGTGGTTTAATGTGGTTAAGAAAAGAGGCTTGGCCTGGAGTTGTGGAGGGTGATCAGGCTGAACAGTGAGTAGTGTCTGACTTTAAAGGCATTTAAAAATGCCAAAGAATTAGAGGAATTAGAACTTTAAGGTTCTGGTCAGCCCTTTGAGAGATCTGGATTAAGAGAATGATTGAACAGCATGATCACATGGCTTTTATATCTCTAGGAAGATAAAGCTAAATGGAAGAAACCTCTATTTAGAGAAGCTGTTTTGCCTAGGACAATATAACAGTATCCTAATTATCCTAACTATCCGTTGGTGGACTTAATGCCAATCCAGCATCTGAAACCTTCTTGAATCTACCAAAAAAAAAAATAAGATTATTTGACAACTGCATATTATTGGAAAGGTTTCTTCAGTCTTCACCAGGTCACATTCTTTTAGGAAAGCCAAATGACACTTGTATGGTGCATGTAATATCTAGTTATAGCTACTCCATGTTGGGATCAATGTGTGCCTTGTATAATTGGAGGCAAAGGTCTGCTTTTGTAGAAACTGAGCTTAGTGCTGAATTTACTTCCTACATAACACACTACTTATTCTTGAACTATCTCATTTATTTAGAAGATGTGTTATCTTGCATTTATGAGTAAGCTGGGCAACTGAGTAGATCATGACATAATTGGCCATGTCACCAAGAAGGCAGACAGCCTGTGTCACTGCTTACTAGAGTTCCTTCGGTAAAACAGTATTTGCCTTTTCTGGAGATGCACTTTCTCCTTAAATACTTTACCTTAACAAATTATTATACTGACTTCTTCAGATTCTTACATATTTTGAAGTCCATATAGCATACTGTCCTTTTAAGCTCAAATATTTTAACTTCATATTTTGTTTTTGGGCTTTGGTTTCATGTTTATTTTGTTATATTGGACTATAACTAGAAGGTTATAAAATCCTAGAAAAAGGTTCAATTCGGAAGAATGATCCAATACCATAAAAAAGTAGTTACTGTACAAACATTTTCTGAATGAAGAGAAAATACTATTTCCTAAAGTCAAAGTAATCTATTTATAATGGAAGACTATGTATACAACAAATTGAATTTTTAAAATGAATATAGTTTTTGTTAGGTGTTTTCTATAAAATAGATAAAAGAATAAAACTATTTTTTAAAAATCCATCCAGGTATTTAAAAGCTGATTCAACATTATAAAAATGGAACTATTTGAATTCACATGCCAGCAAGCTTCCAAGCTAAGGTGGTGTGTTTCAGAAGGGAATATTTGGAGGCAAGCATTTCAGAAGTATGCACTTAGCATTTCATTAGACATAATGAAATTTCTCGATATATATAACTTAGAAAAAGGAGTTTTTAAGGTTCAACCCTTACCAAAAACAGGATTTATCTTTTTTTTCCTAAAGTGTACTATTAAAAATTAAAACAGTAGATCACTCAAAACTTGCTGCTCATTTCTCAGCTAATGTCTTATAATTCTGAGTCAACAGCATAAAAATGCCATTCTTTCATTTAACTTCCATTGTTGCCTGTGGGATGGGGTCAGGAGGAAGAAAAGACAGTGTTACATTAAAACTGACTTTGGTTACTCCAAACTAGTTGAGTAGATGATTAGGAAGAAGACTTATAAGTGATAACTGATCTTAAAAAAAAGAAAGAGAGTTAACGAGGGAGAGAATCCTGGAGCCTTTTGTTGGTGGAGGCAGAATTATTGATATACTAATTACAATGGTGTGTGAACAAAAGACAAAGAAAGAAAACTTAATAGAGGACCAAAAGCATCCTTCTGTCTGGCTGGACCACAGGTGAAATGTGCTACACGGAAATCAACATCGACTTGCACAGAAGCGCACTCAATTTGAGTTGGCATGTGGAACCTCTTCTACCCAGAGGTGCTTTTTGTAGTGTAGGTGACCAAGAATCCTATAGGCTTAATTCCCCTGTTTCTGGGCCTCTGGAACACCTTGCCCTAAAGGACCCCTACCTTTCATCTACACTCATCCTAACCCAGACCTGGAGCTGGGAAATGGCTGGTTGTGCTAGTGTGAGTGCTGGTTTGGAAAGCTACAGAGAGCAGTCCTTGGCCTTCTACAACTGGGTGGCTCAGGAGTTAGAAACAGTAAATGAAGAGCAGTCTCTGAACCCATGTTTGAGGGGATGGGCTTGGATTGCCAGCTTTCTAAAAAGATGAGGTGGGAACCCATGAATCCTATAATTCACACAGAAATCTGATAATTAAGTTATAAGAAAGATAGGGCTGGGGTTGTGGCTCAGCGTTAGAGCATTAGAGCGCTTGCCTGGTGTGTGCGAGGCCCTGGGTTTGATCCTCAGCACCATATAAAAAAATAAATAAATAAAACAAAGGTATTATGTCTAACTACAACTAAAAAAATTTAAAAAAGAAGAAAGAAAAAAGTTAAATTTAGAGATTTCTAATGCCCCACATTAAACTAAAAAATGTTTAGGTTTAAATATTTGATATTAGGATTGAGGGTTCACAAGTCAAAATATTTCAGTAATCTTTAAGGAAACATTCTCATTAACCAAGTTTAGAGTTCATGGGCAGGTAATCTGTGATCTTAGAAGGACCCCAGGCTTGGCTGAATACTCTGCTAAAATTCTTCCTGTCTTTACATGTTGCACCATAGATTTTGTAGCTGGTCCTCTATAAAATTCATTGTGACTAGGTTATATTCTATTGATTAAAAAATAAATAAGTATTAAGCAAAAGTGGAGGGTTGGCTAGGCTCAGCCATTTCGTGATTTCTTTTGAGCACTTCATTTCCCACCCCCCCACCCCCCCAGAGCTGGGAATCAAACCCAGGGCCCTGATAAGAAACAGCTCTACTACTGAGCTGTGCCCCCAACCCCTGCACCTCACTTTTCTAATGCTTGATCTCCCCAAAGCAATTTTCTTGTGTTGCCTCTGTACTGAGTTTAGATAAGAAAGTGCCTCCTGCAGGAAGACTTCAAACCCTCTGGGGATGTGAATTTCAAAGGTAACTGACTAGCAAGCCTGATGAAGAAATCTGAAAGGAATACATTGCTAATGGTAGACATTTAGGGGAAACTTTTTGGTAATGGATTTTTCTTCATCTTTCCTGTATACACAATGCTCACTTGACTTACTTTTAATGCCTGAGCTGAGCAATATTAAAAAGAGCGATTCAGCCTGTGCTTGCTCCCTACTTTGATTTCATTTTTCATAGCAAAGGAAAGTCCCTCTCTTTTCCTGCTTCCCTACAATGGTTTTCTTTACTGAATTTTCTCTAATGTTCTTTGCTAGGTCTCTTTATAAAGGGTGGCAAGAAAACGATGACTCCCCAATCAAATATCAATTGAAACTGCCTGTTGGCTGTGGTTGATTTTTACCTTAGTCACTAGCCACGATTTCCAAGACAATTTCCCTTTATCCACTTTTACACCACCCCCAAATCTCTCCTCTCCTAGCATTATGAATCTCAATGCAGCTGAATCATGCAGGTCTGATTTAGCCTGCAAAAATGTCAGTCAAAGCAAGCAAGATGTACTCTTTGGCCTTGAGTGCTCTAAGCTGCTATGAATCACAGGTTTAGTTTTTGCCAAATGAAAAGCAATTTCACTTGCAAAAAATATCTGTGGAGATACTTATGGCTTTTAGCTCCTGGGAAAAACATACAAAATTGTCCAGGGAAAAGGAGATTTATACATCTATATATAAATTATATGTGAATGTATATGTGAGTTTATAGGTATCATATATATGTATTTATGTGTACATATAACCTTAGTATTTTTATGAAATTACCAAAAAAAAGAGCCAGCATTTACTGCATTTGCTTTCAATTAAAATCTTTTCTTTTCTGAGCTTCATCAAACAGGTGTTAATCAGTAGACTAATAAATTGCTTCTTCAAATGGACCATATCAATGAGGTAAATACTTAATAAGGTTCAACTTTTTGTAAGGGAGCAATTCAGCAAGATTTAGGAAGAATTTGGGTAATTGGTTGCTAAAATATTGAGCAACGTGATATTTTCTTTAACTCCTACTTACGTACCAAGCACAGCAGAAAAATGCCATTGTAAGTACTGTAATCAATTATTTTGGAATTTCTGTTATTGGGAAAGAAGGACTTTACAAAAATTGTTAACCTTGTTTTTTACCTTGGAATCCAAATGCCACAAAGCACAAGCTTTGTTCTGTTAGTATGCACTTCAGCTCTAGCCACAGAACATCTGTAATGGTCAGGAGCTTCCATTTCTTAGGAGGACTGTCTATCCTGACTTGTAAAGTGCAGCTTCAGACACTGTTCGATATGTTCCGTCTTCACTAGCCTTCAGCTAATGGGGGACTGCTCTAAACAATGGTTATCTAGTACAGTGGCAGCCCATTAAGCTGTCTGAAAGATCTCATCTTATTTTTATTTTTTTACCAAAGATTGTTCTTGTTATGAACAATTTTTGTGGTGTAGAGAAGAATTGTGAAGGAGTAAGCATTTCAGATAACATTTCAGATCCAGCTATTATAGTAAAATTGAGCATCCCAATCAAGTCATTGAGTTTCTGAACTGATTTACTACATCTATGATCTTTTATGTTTTTAACTCGTTGGAAAAGACAGAAAACTGTAACTGATTTCTCTCCTAGAAATATTCTTCAGGAAGGAAAGCATAGAAAAGAGAAAGAGTAAAGCTAGTATATTAGATTCACAACCTGCTGAAAACACAATAAAAAGGGAATTTCCTAAAAATGCTGAGAGTTGATGCAACCTAAAAGGATTAGGAATCCTGTGAATGCCAGTCTTGGTTGTACCAATAACCTTGGGAGAGTTGCTTATCCCTGGTTGCTCTGGAATTGCTTTGTCTTTAAGATGGTAAGGATGTTTCTTATCATAGTGCTAGCATAACATACTTGATGAATAATATAAGTCTTTTCTTTTATTAACTCTATGCTTCAACTTGTTTAGGACCTGACTTCTTAAAAAAAGCCTTCTATTTTATAAGATTGGAATTTCATATTTTTTAGATGAATCATTTTAAACACTATTTTGAAATGGATAAAAACTTTAATGGGGAGGGCACACATTTTAAAAGTTCCTGCCTTGCACATCAAGGATATTTTTTTGCACAGTGGGTTTTTTTCTTCAAGTTTTATACCTACCAAGCATATAGGAATAATGAAAAAAAAAATCCATCAATTTAAAAAAAAAACACAAATATAAATAAATCACAACTTATTTCCAGTGGTTTTATGCTAACTCACCAATTGATGTCACAAGAAAGACCTAAAACTTTTTTCTCAAGGTTTTGAAGCTATCAATTTTAAATGTGAATACAGCTGTGGACTACAGCTTATTTTTAAAATACCAGAGTTTGTCTTATTGATTTCAAATATGTAATTTTCTCAGCTTCAATTATTGAATGTGTGAATAATAGATGTTTAATTTATAATTTGTTGGAAGATCTATGCCTCAATATGCTTTTGACACACACTGATTTGAAGAGGACTGATATTTATTTTGAATAAGTTTAGTAAGTTAGCTTTCTCACTGATCTGTTAAAACTGTTTTCCTTTCCTTTGGAAAAAAAGCTTAGAAAATATTCAGTATACAAAATTAGACAATTCTACATTATTGATTGCACTTCTTTGAGTTTTACTGCCATATCCAAGTTATATCTAATTTTCCTTGCTTAAGCATGCCATTTTTGCCTTAGATATCATTTTGAATGGCCACAATAAACTTGAGATTTGGGCTTAAAATAGCAGTTTAATGTAAACATTGCTATCATTAGATGGCATCAATTTCCCTGATAATTTTCAGCTTAAAAAAGACACAAAATCTTCACAGTATTATAACATAGATTCAGCTGAAATGTTCAGAATTTTGTAGGTCTTTTTTTTAATTGACTTTTTTTTTAAATATACGACAGCGGAAATGTATTATAATTCTTATTACACACATAGAGCATGATTTTTCATATCTTTGTATAAAGTATGTTCACACCAAATCATATCTTTATACATGTACTTTTTTGCACTACAATTCTTATTACACATATATACCACAATTTTTCATATCTCTGTTTGTACATAAAGTAGGTTGACACCCAATTCCTGTCTTCATACATGTACTTTGGATAATGATGTCCATCACATTTCACCATCCTTGCTAATCCCCTGCCGCCTCCCTTTCCCTCCCTCCCCTCTTCCCTATCTAGAATTCATCTATTCGTCTCATGTCCCATGTTCCCCCTCCCTCCCCAATATGAGCCTCCTTATATCAGAGAAAACATTTGGCATTTTTTTAAGGAAAAAATGTAAAATTAAGAATGCAATATTAAGTACCAGTTTGGAAGTGGCCTGTACAAATGAGGGGCTTTTGGGATTAAGCTCATTAGCTTCAAAGTCAATCTACTCCTAGGACAGTACTTGTTGGACCTTGTTCAAAGACATATACATAAGGAAATCTGGAACCCAGGACACTCAGTTGACCAGTAAAAATAAGAGTAATCATAACTACTACTTACTGAATGCTTACGCTATGTCCTAGGAACTGGAAAGTTCTTGATAGGTAGGATCTCACTCACTTCTTAACACCAAACTATGATGAGGTTGCAGTTACTCATTCTGGGGTTATTCATGAGGAAACTGAGTTCAGACTGTTTGCCCACATTAGCCCACCATCGGGTGAAGACTTGGAGTGTGAAGCCAGATATGATTAACTCCAAAGTGATATTCTCTCCCCAGTCATCTTCTCAAAACAGCAGGGCCCATTATTATAGTGTCTGAGTACCATGTGCCAGGCCCCGTGGTAAATGCATTAAACCTTTTAACTATTTGGTGAAGTGAATATCAATATAGTCATGTTACAGATGAGATGAGACTCATACATCTGTTTGTCCCCTTATGTACACTGAAAGAGTAATTTATAAAATTCCTTAATTATTTTCTTATAAATATGATGCCACAGTGCTGTAGACATCTGTATAAATTTCAACTACAATTATTTTGGAACTGAAAATGGGCACTATTTAGCAACATTATAATTTTAGGTTTTGATTCATTTTAGGAACAAATTTAGTGATTAATAGTAATTTCAAGGAAACCTGTATAGTTTCAGGAGGGGCAGGTCTTCATATAATATAATTTTGAAACTGAAAAGATCACTGGTAAATGTAAATTTCTCTGGTTGAACAAATGATTTATTTCTTTTAACTGCTTTGGAAATTTTGACAATATGCCACTTTGGTTATTTTATTTCTAATAGTCTTCACCTAACTTCATGGTGAAAAGTCATTAATGAATACTTGTTTTTTTTCATTTGTCTGTATTTTTTACTTAAAATATAGTTTTAATTTTAATTTGTAAATTAGTAAGAAACTAAGATGAAAAATGACTCATTTAAAGATACAAAACTTAATAATAAAGGTAATTTATAGACTGTCTTCTGCAGAAAACAAAGTACTTTATATTTTCTTGCTAATTCTTGTAGGAACATTATAAATGCATTTAAATGTAATAAAATAATGTTATTATTCCATTAATTTCAAAATTAAATGAAAAATATACATTAAAATAAAATGGGTTAAATTAACAAATTAAAATCTTTCTTTAAAATGCAGTTTAGGATTAATAAACAGCCACTTGATAATGTCAGATGAAGTGAATGAGAGATGTAAATTTAGAAACTTCATGGTTGAGAGTTGCTGCTGACAAGCTAAAAACTAATGGGGCCTATTTTCTTTTGACCAAGAGAACAGTCAGTGGAGAAGTGAGTGGTCAAAAATGAAATTTTCTCCTTGAAGTAAGAAAATGTAATTAGATATAAAAGACATAAAAATTGCACTGTGATTTGATAGGACCTTAATGTTGTGCCTTCTTAATCCTGAAATAATGTAAATTAGTAAATTGACAAAGCATAAAATAGCAAACTGTCAAAGCAAGCAAGAAAAAAAGGTTTTAAACATCTTGAAAGAGCAGAAAGGATATATAATATTAGTAGTAATAAAAATGGCCACTACTTAGCTCTGATAGATGATTTCTAGGTCCTAGTTCTACTCATAATTAACATATAGCAACATATATGTTATTATTCCCATTATCCCTACATATGGAGACATAGGCTTAAAGAGATTAGGTAACTTATAACATCATGGAACCAGAAACAGGACACAAATCATGGGCTTTGCAGAAAATGAATAAGAAACATTTGATATTCAAGCTATTAGTACATCAATTACTGAATATATATCTTCAGCATCTTACCACCAAGAAACTCATAAACTTTTTTAGAAAAGAAAAGACAGCATTTAAAATATCCATGAAAGTATTTAAGGCATTGGCATCAAAACTGTAATGAGCAAATTCCAATGAGAGTTAGAATCATCAATGTGGTCACAGTAACTAACAAAACACTCCTCAGATGATTCTGATGTGCAGCCAACATTGTGATCCACTATGACACATGAATTGAAACTGGCTAGGAACAATGAGTGGTAAGAGATCTGAGAATGATGAAATATCAAGAAAGGGAGAACATGGACTAATGCATATGATGCGGATCTTGAAAGACAATGCTGGCTTATGGGCAAAGGAACAAATAAAGGAAATTCTAGGGAGGAGAACATGAATGAGAGCAAAGGTGCAAGAATGAGTCTTGTGCAAAGTCAGGAGAACATACTGATGAGGGCAATGAGCAGTGCTGAGAAAAACACTTTGAGTTTGATGTGGCAGCTAAGGGAGGATTCTTGTGGCTATAGTGAGAGGGACTGGAGAGGACTGCAGGAAGTCGGTTCTGGTGCACAGGGTCAATGCAACAGGGAGCACAAGTCTGCAGATGACTGTGGAGTTCTGACCCTCATGACTAGGTTAATGAACAGTGTTGACAACAATGGGGCTATTGGGAAGGAAATGCAGTTTGGGGGGAACTAATGATGCTTATTTAATGTACACTGAATGAATGAATGAATGAGTGAAGAATCTACCTGGAGTATGGAATATTATGTTGGAATGCATAATAGTATGAAGATAAAAAATTATAAAGCTTAGGTATTTTATGAAAGGAATTGCACTGTAATGATTTAAGGCTACAGAGCTGAAGCTATGGTAAGGATATAAAATGCCTGTGTTTAATAAATAAATGAGTGAAAACAGTTTGAAATGATTGCAGAAGCACTGAGAATGGAGAACCTCTCGGGACACCAAGAGTCATGAGATACAGCACTGGGTCATAAAACCTTCATAATAATTATCATAAGCCCTTGAAATTGTGAGAGACCTTGCAGCCTAAAAATAATTCTTACAATAACTCAGTGATGTACAGAGAGCAAATGTTATCCACAATTTTCAGATAAATAAATTGCAGCTCAGCGTTTATGTGACTTCCCCAAGGTAACACAACTAGTAATTAGGAGAGCCTGCACTTAAATTCACAAGTCTTTTGAATCCAAATTTTGTTCATTCATCAAGGCCAATTGATATAATTCTATAGAACATTTGGCCCATGAATGCATAATGGTCTGAAGATAAAAATAATTTTATTCTTCATTAGATATTTTAACAAAGGAAAATGAGAGGAAAAAACCTTTCTTCCCAGTCAATTGTGGATTTCATATCTTCACTCTATCCTAGTTGCTCTACAATGGAAAATGAAACTACATTCATCATTTCATGTACAATGCTAGGATTTGTTACAGAAAACAAATGCTTTTGTTTCATAGCAAACAAAAGTTCTAACCAAATATGAATCCAGATGCAAGTTAAAACTATGAGTACTTGTCACCATCAGATTTCAAAGAGCAAACTGTTTGCTAAAACATGACATTTGCAAGGCTGTGGGGGAAAAGTCACAGTCATAATTGTTGGTAGGGACCTAAAGTAGTATATAACATTTATAGCAGTACTTCTTAACAGGACATTTAGTAATGTCTGGAGACATTTCTTTTTGTCACAACTGGGGATATTAGTAGCATCTGGTGGGGAGAGACCAGATATGCTGCAAAACAGCCCACAGTGCATATTCCTCCTCAACAAAGAATGATCAGACCCCAAATGTCAGAAGTTTCAAAGATGAGTCACTCTGCTCTGTAAAGATCAATCTGACAACATCTGTCAAAATTACAAATGCATAGTCCTCTTGAACTAGCAATCTCACATCTATTATTTTCTCTAGATATAGTTTTATCTGTGAAAAATTCATTCTTTTAAGAAATATTCATTGAGCATTCATTCTAGGAGCTGAGGTCACAATAGGAAACAAACCAAAGAAAAACTTCTGCCTTTTAGAGCTAACATGCTAGTGTGGGGAGGACATCGCCAATGAAACAAATAAGGAAAATAAATAGTGTATTAGATGATGATAAGACTTTATGGGGGAGGAGAAGAAAGGTTAAAACCACTCTGTCCCATTGTGCCAGATGTGGAACAAGTGAAATTTAAATATAGCATATAATATAAATATATAAATATGTAATACAAAAATATAGTTACACATAATAATATGATTTTGAAATATAATTATGATAGAATAAAATAATTAGAATGCAATAACATTGATATTAACTAATATAATATATATATATATATATAAATTTCAAATTATGATCTCCAACCTATTTTAATGCTCCTGGGTTGATTTCACTAAAATATTTGCAGAATTGAAAACTTGAGATTTAAGGTGTTTTAATAAGAAGAGAAGGAGAAGAATATTTACTGCAGCATAGATATAAATACTAGAAAAAGTCTACTGAATATCAATGGAGGACTATTAATTATAGTTCCATGGAATACTATGCAACTATTAAAATGAGCTAATTAATACCTTACACAAAAATTAACTCAAAAAGGATCACAGACCTAAGTGAAAACATAAATCTATGAAATTCCTAGAAGATAACATAGGGAAAAATACTAGGTGACAGTGTTAGTCAGCTTTTTCTCACTGTGACCAAAATACCTGTCCAGAACAACTTCTTAGAAGCACATGGTTTCAGAGGTTCACTCCATGGTCAGCCCGGCTCCATTGCTCTGGGCCCTGAGGTGAAGCAGAATATCATGCTGGAAGGATGTGGCAGAGGAAATTCACTCAGCTTGTGTCAGCCCATACACAGAGAGTACAAGGATCCAGGAACAAGTTATACCATCCCCAAGGACATGTCCCCACTGACCTACACCCTATCTGCCTACAGTTACCACCCAGTACAGTAGTCCTTTCAAATTATTAATCCATCAAATGAATCAATCTACTGATTAGTTTATAGCTCTCATAATTGAGTCATTTCACCTCTGAGCATTCCTGCATTGTCTAACATGAGCTTTGCAGGGAACACCTCTTATCTACACCATAACAGTGACCTTGGATATGGTGATGACTTTTTAGGTATAGCACCAAAGGCATGATCCAGGAAACTGATATATTGGACTTCATTAAAATTAAAAATCTTCTGACAATGTCAAGAGAATGAGAAGCCAAGCTAGAGATGGGAAGAAAATGTATGAAAAAGAAGTTATTCAAAACACAGGATGAACTTAAAACTCAACAACAAGAATGGACCAAACACCTTAACGGACACCACACCAGAGAAGATATACAATGAATAAGGAATATATGAAAAGATGTTTCACATCATGTCATCAGGAAAATGCAAACTAAAACAAGAACCACATACACAACCCCAAACACCCCAAACACCCCAAAACACCCCAGTAACTGAATGTTGGCAAGGATGTGCAGCAACAGGAACTCTATTCATTGCTGGTGTGACTGCAAAATGGTACAGTCACTTTTAAAGAGAGTTGGGCAGTTTCTTACACTTACTGTATGATCTAGGAACTGCACTCCTTGGTATCTCTCCAAGGGAGTTGACATTTATTCCTGCACAAAAACTTGCAAAAGGATGTACATAATGCATGAGATATGGAAACCAGGATACCCTCAATTTGTGAATGGATAAATACACTCGTTTTTCAGATAGTGGAGTATTATACAGTATTAAAAAGACATGAACTGTCAAACCACAGAAAGACATGGAGGGAATTTAAAAGTATATTAATGAATGTAGCATTCAGCCAGTCTGAAAAATGCTACATACTATTATATGAGTCATACTAATATGTTTCAAATTATATGACTTTCTGAGAAAGGAAAAACTATGGAGACAATAAAAAGATAAGTTGTTGCCAAGGGTTGGTGGGCGGGGTGGCAATGAATAGTCAGAGAGCATGATTTTTAGGGCAGTGGACACATACTGCAGACTGGTAGATACATATCATTATAGACTTGTCCAAATCCCTAAAAATGTACAAGACCAAGAGTGAACCCTAGTATAAACTATGGATCCCAGCAAGTTCATCCCCTGTATCAAATGTACCACGCTGGTGTGGTTGTTGGTAACAGGGAAGGCTGTACATGTATGGGGTTAAGGGATATATATGGAATCTCTGTGCCTTCCTCTCAATATTTTTTTTAATGATGGACTTTATTCTTTTTTTTTTTTTGTCAATGGACCTTTATTTTATTTATTTCTATGCTGAGAATCAAACCCAGTGTGCCTCAAAACATACTAGGCAAGTGCTCTGCCACTGAGCCACAACCCCAGCCCCAGGTGTTGATAATTTTAATGCAATTTTTTTAAACAAATGAGGTAGTTCCATAGGTGCTGATATGGAATTATTTAGCAAGGCGAAGAACACTGTATCTGACCTATAGTTGGAAATCCCATATTTACTGAACTAAAGAAAGAGTGAATGAGTAAACAGTTTGCTTACTCTGATTTCTTCCCTGACCTAAGTTGTAGCCTCCTAACATCTTTTTCTGCCTTTAGTCTTTCCTTCAAATTTATTCCCCATAACCTTGCCACAGGGCTTGATCCAAAACACATATTAACCATGCTGGAAATCTCGTTTCCCATTGTCCACAGGACCCAGGATCTTTGTGACCGCCACCTTACTCACGTCTGGACTCTCACCATTTTTCCTGAACTCCACGTGGCAGCTAGACACCAGTCATACCATGCGTCCTCTTGAATGGAATGGCCTCTGTTCCCCAGGAGAACTATTTCTTTTCTTTTCTTTTTTATAAGGCTCCTGTTCAAATATTGTCTTCTCACTAAAATAATGACTCCATATCTCTGAGATTAATTAGTTTTCTTTCTGTTCACAGATAATATGTACATGTCTTTATTTTATGTCAGTGGCCAAGTGTCTCTGTCTTTCCCTCAGATTATGAATCTCAGAGACAAGATCTGGCTTTATTTGTGTTTACATCTCCAGACTCAGAATAGGACTGGGCCTAAGACAGTTGTTCAAAAAATATTCTTAATGATAAATAAATAATTCATGGATGAATCGTAACCTTTGATACAAACCACAAACAGTGATAGATTAAAATGTATATATAAAACAAAACAAAAAACTCTGATAGAATTTGAGAGAATATATATATATATATATATATATATATATATTGCACAGGTTCTGTGATTACCTTTATGAATTATGAATTATTTAAACATTTATAATCCACACAAAATTGTATCCAATGTTACTAAAGGCCATAAAAAGCATATTTTAATATAATGCCTTTATATTTTAACCATCAATGCTTCTAAAGACCTAATTTTTATTTAAGTTGAGAAAGAACATTTCAATAATTTAAACAAAAGTGGGCAAAGGTATTTCAACACAACTAGAAAAATTATGAGCTTTCATTCTCCAAGCCCCTGAAGAAATTTTAAAGTAATGTTGTTAGGGAATGATCATTTTAATAATTAACTGGTTACATTCAAATTTTTTCTGTAATTAGAATCTGTCAATATAAATTATTAATAGTTTCTAAAGTATAATTTTATATACTTTTATAATAATTATACAGCATATTTTGAGAGGCTTACTTTCAGGTAGAATATAAAAACACTCTTTCTCTCTATCTCATGTTACAATCAAGAGAAATTGGATAAAGTTTCAGTCTTCCTGGCAAGAATTCATTAAGTTGTGATTTTTAAAGATATTGAGTTCACTGTGTTGTTTCCGCTCACATTAAGTAATATTCTATCAATGAATCCTTAGTCTTGAACTTTTCATTACTATCTAGGAAGTACTAGGTTTTCTGCTTTAATTAATCTGTCTCTTCTATATACTTCCAACCAACATGGGCGAGGTCATGAAAATTCTAGCAAATCTGCCAAAAGACTAGGCAGGTTTTTTGAAGAAGTTGGCACTGCAGCCAGGAGGAATGAAACTTCTAAGCATAATGACATGTCTACTGATAGTTTTCAAAACAGGAAGGTAGAAGGAAACCTAGTTTTTTTGCAATTCTTTTTTTCCCAGCAACAAAGATCTCGCTGCTGGGGCTGGGGCAGGCCAGCTACTTCTCGCGTTCCCCACAGTTCCCACCTGAGGGACTGACCCCGAGTAGGTGCTCAAAAAGCTCTGATGAACACATGAATGCTGCAATGGCCCATTTCTTCCATACATAATCTGGACACTCTTTCATTATGATGATCTTAGATACTTAAAAGATAATGCTTTGCTGGAAGACAGGGAGAAGGGCTGCCTGAGCTTGCTTCCTTGAAAGCTCCTTCTCCTGAGGAGGAGAAGCAGAGGGAGGGACTATTTATTGGGGGTCTCTATTTTGTTCCAGGAATGAAGCTAGGTATGTCATGTATTTTAGTGCAATTAACCCTTGTGACACCCTAAGGTAGTCCTTATTGTACCTGCTCTTATTTAAGGAAAGAAAATTCAAAGACCTGAATCAACTTGACCAAATCAAACAGCATATTAGAGAAAAAGCTGGGGTTTTTATCCAACTGTTTGTCTCTACAGTTGACTCTAATATGCCAATCTTTCAAACAAATAAAACAAAATACTGTCACCATCAAAACAAACAACAACAAATGTGTTTTTATTTTGTCTGTCCCTTTTATTGTCAGTCACACATCAATTCCTTTGGGGAAGTAGCTAAGAATATAACAGTAATCAAAAAAAATCCTAATGCTTTCAAAAAATATACTGCTCTTCAATCTCATTTGCACAAGTGGAGAATTTAGATTGTCAGCAATACTTAGAGGGGAAAGTTATTCATGCCTTTTTTTTGTCTCATCAGCACATGCACTTGGACCACTGGGTGGGTCCAGTCACAGGGCACTGAGGAACCCTGTGCTAACATTCTACTCATCTTGCCCATCTGTGTCTCCCACCTCTCCCATTGTTCCAGGAGGAGATGATGACAAAGGGTGCCGACAAATAGGCAAACTTACAAAGCGTAATTATCGTCTTCTTTAATATGTGCTTTAATATTATTTGAAGCCAATTCCAAGCACTTCACATAATGCATTATTATAATAGAAGAAAAGTTTTCCTAATAATACCAGCCTTTTGCTATCATTTTCAGCTTTCTTTTGATAATGTGAATTGATTTTTTTTTTTAAAAAAAGAGCTCCAGCAGCTCAGTCTTTGAAACTCTACCTCAAATAGGTCAGAGTCTTACTTCCCTGGTTGTGTTGTACAGCATGAAAGGCTGCCCAGGTTTTCTCAGGATTTTCCTCCTCGGGGGACCTCCCATGGATCATTTCTCTTGGTAAAAAAGAATCCATTGACTGAGCCTATCCTAAAGCTAACAAACTGAGCTTTCCATGGGGAAACAACGGCAAATGGAGTGCAGCTATTGACCAGCCCTCTGTAGTTAAAAATACAACAAACTCTACCTTGTCCGATTTACTCTTGAATTACTGGTCATTTTCATGCTCTGCTGGTAGTACTTACCAGTTGATAACCTTTGGGACAAGTAGAGCAAAAGTAGCAGCTGTTTTTTGTTTCTTTTTGTTTCTGTTATCTGTTATCCCATGTGTGTGTATATAAAATTTTTTCTCTTATTCATAATTAATAAGTAACTGTTTGATAATTCATAAATACATGTTCTATTTCAAAAGAAATGTTTCTAAAATTCAATCGCTTAATTACACAATGTATTTATCTTTCTTCTGATCCAGGATAATAGGATAATAAGATATACCTTAATAAATGATTCAATTAAGCTATAAATTGTTTTATTCAGTATTTAAATATCACTAAGACACACCATCTAGGGGTGTCTGAAATTAGTTACAAGTTATTTTTACTTAAATTTTAGCACCAATAAAATATTTAAAAATACACATATTTTGCATTTATATACTGATTTTTTTGAAGGAGGGAAAATGTGGTGTTACAGGGTCTTATTACATGTACTAAGGAAGAAAATAAAAATAAACTTCTTCCCTCTTATGAGGAACATTATAGAATTATTTTGTATCAAGCATTATCTAACCAGCATTTATAAAAACAAACCAAAACCACAAATATATATAATTTGCATAATTTGAATGAAACAAAATACTGTTTGAGTCTTTTTATTTTGTGATAAGGGTGTAATGAACAATGTATTATGGGAAGCATTAATTGAACAAACCTTTTGTAATGACTTATATGGAAGAAGGAATATATATATATATATATATATATATATATATATATATTCTTCATTTTGAGTAAAATTAATTTTTATTTCTGTAAATTTTTATCAGGCCAATGTCATATGTTCACAATGAAAGTCCTATTTACCCAAATATTTAGTGACTATATCACAAGATAAAAATTGTTATGGTTTACTTACTAGGAAAAACAAAACATTAATCAGAATCTAACTAATTAAAACTTTGCCATGCTACAGTTTAAAGCACTGGTTCTCAGTTTTTCTTACTCATTTGTTCAGGACATCTCCAGTATTTGGAAGGAACACTTGGGTGTCACACTGGAGCAGGGGTGCTACTGGCATCTAGCCTTGCAACAAAGAACCACCTCAGTGACAGAGCATATTGAACCTGGCTTAAGGGCAAAGGCAGGCAAGCAGAGGTTTATTTAAAACACTGGGTTCCCCAATTCAGAACACATTGGGTCTGACTACTCAGACCTCCTGTATTTGCGTAAACGGTACAGTGCAATGAGCACTAATTTTTAGAATGAAATTTTACTCATGTGTGATATGAGGAGGATCTATAATATAAAGCCTATATTACTGGGCTGCTGTGATGGAGCATTGTAAAATGAATAATGTACAGATATATTGTTATCAATACTATTAAAATAACAAAAAAATTTTATTAAAAACAACTTATTCTGTTACATGTACTCTACTTGATGAAGTATGAAAATGGACTAATGCATTTTAAAATTTACACAAAGCCCAAAATATGAAAGTATAGGTAAAGAGAAGATTTTTCTATTGATAATAACATGTCATGGGTTGCTTCAACAACTACGACCTGTGCATCTCCTCTCCTGCTCACAACATCACTGAGAACAGGTGTTACGATCCCTGTCTTCTAGATGTGGAAATGGAGCTGTCGGTAAACAAATTCACCTGGTGTCACCCCACAGCAAGGGCCAAGGGGTCTCCCAGAATTGTTCCTGCCTTTTACCAAGCTCATGGTAAACAGTCTCATGCAGAACACAAGACTTTAATTTATCAAAGTGCTAGAAATGTTTTGCTTTAAGGAATTTTATTGACAAAGCAAATCAAATGAAAAAGATGACTTCCAAACATTTTGCTGAAAAGATAGGTCTGTTCCCAGGGAAGACTCCTGAGCTATAGGACAAGAACCCATAGGGTGGGGATTATGAGGAACATTCTAGAATTATTTTGTATCAAGCATTATCTATAGATTAAATTAATAATACAGCTTTCTTATATATGTCATATTCTTTTAATATGTATATTGGGACAAAGGCAAATTAAATTACTTTCTACAATTATTGCTAATTTTATTCTAGCCTTAAACAATTGTTGACAATGTATTTATTGACAATATATTTGTTTTCCTTATATTATCATTAATAAAATGTAACAATTAATATATCTAAAGAGTTGCAAGAGGAAAAAACAAATTGACTTTTTTTCTTTATTTTTCTTTAACTTAACAGTAAAATCTTGAGTTGTAAGACTGCTACCCATGACTGAATAATTATTCATACATATCACTAACATACATGTTATTAATATATTTAAAATTTATGAATTTAATTATTTTGATATTGAAAGGTCTATGATAAAAATTATTTCTAAGGCCATAAGATGTTGATTGTTCTTTGATGAGTACAAACATTGGAATTTATGAATCATCTCTGTAAATGTTCTATTATCTACTCTATGTCACTAATATTTGCCTATCTTCAGGAAGCGCTACCTAGTTACAACAATAGACAAACATTTCAGAGGCTGGGCAGTATGAATGAGTACAAAATAGCTGCTAACATTAATATGCATGAATCTATCATTTTCTTGTATTTTTATGGAAAAATAAACACTTATTGAGTATTGCTATCTATTAAGTGCACAATATCATGAAAATTCTAAGATCTCTTAAAAAGCAGAAGGCTTATAGTACACTGCACAGCACTTGGTTATGTGATAAGCATCCATGTCCCCCTGCAGGGATTCTGAGGGTTTTGAGGACAGGAATGTGCCACAGTCAACAGTGATCTGCACAACACTAAGCATTATGCTCAATTCTGTTTTCATCTTTTAAAAATTGTCTGTTGCCCTCATCCCACCAGCATGCAAGCTGTTCAAGAAGGGGTTTTGAACTGCTTTAAAAATGGGTGAGCCCCAGTGCCTACAAGAGTTGTGTCCATAAGATGTGCTTAGCAAATATCTAGATCAATTACTGACTAAATGAATATCGCCTTCCCCAGCCACTGTCCTGGGTGGAGGTGCTCTCTCCTTTGTCTGAAAACCCATCACACTCCTCTTCTGGATGTTTCATTATCTTCCCTGTAGAGTACTTATATATCACCTAATTCCCTTTTTTGATCAAGAGACCCTAATGGGTTCTGAATAAATATTTCTTAACTCCATTCTTTATTGATTCTGAGAACTGTTTTCTAAAAATTCTCATAAACTGCATTCTTAGTTATGTTCATTCAGATAATAATTTAAACTTTTGCTTATTCATTAGATTTTTTAATCTGGCAAACTTTTCAGTTTTAATGCATTTAAATAGTGTCAGGCCCAGATCTACAAAATAAAGTACAGTTATAGAGGTTCACTTTCCATATCTGCCCCCTTCATAATGTTCTCTTTTCAGCCTTCTGAATAACCACTAAAAAACACACCAGTAAAAAAAAAAATAATTTGCCCTTTCATGTTTTTAAAAGCAACTATGTGTGTCTGCATATGTTATATTTATAATCTCTGCCTGCTTAGTCAAATAATAATATACCATATGCACTTTTTTCCACTTTGCTACTTTCATGCAATGGTATTGTAAGATCATTTCACAGCAAAATATAGCAACACTTGTTATAGCTGCACAATATA
Organism: Marmota flaviventris; assembly: GCF_047511675.1. Classification (NCBI taxonomy): domain Eukaryota; kingdom Metazoa; phylum Chordata; class Mammalia; order Rodentia; family Sciuridae; genus Marmota; species Marmota flaviventris. The sequence goes on from NC_092501.1 coordinate 14,493,325, forward strand.
GCATTACATCACACTCAGTTTTTTCAATTAGTATCCACTGATAAGATACTTGGATCACAGTAGCCTTGTGTGTATCTTTTTTGTATTTTGGACAGTGGCAGAGGTGGGTCGTGGAATCTAAGGGTAAAGTGTATATGTAAATGGAGTAAAATTCTCCTACAGAGGAGCTATCCAATTTTTATTCCCCAAAACATTTGAACATATCTGTTTTCCTACAACCTCTATCTTAGGTTATTGTATTAGCTGTCTATCGTTATGGTAACAAATATCCCAAAATTAAGTAGATTAAAACAATACAAATTTATTATCTTCCAGTTCTGGAAAGCAGAAAACAGATCTTGATGGCTAACATTCAGGTGTTGGCAAGCCTGTGTTCCTTCCAGAAGCTCTAGCAAGGAGATGTATTTCCTTGTGTTTTCCAGCTTCTTCAGATTGCCAACAATTTTTCCTCATGGCCCTTTTCATTTCCTGCACCAGCAACTGCATCACTGTGGCTTCTGCTTCCCTCGTCACATCCTCTCCTCTGACTGGCTCTTCTGGCCCCTTTTTCACTGACAGGAGCCTTTGTGATCACAGTGAGCCCATCCAGGGTAATTTCCACAGTTCATAAGTCTTATACTCCTTATTTTAATTGTATCTACAAAACCCCTTTTGCCATGCAAATTCTGGGGACAAGGATGTGGACATCTTTGGGGGTCCTTTTTTACCAATCACAAGTATGCTGTGAATCTTGAAATTCTGTCAATCCTACTGATAAATAATGACAATCTCAGTTAATTTTAATTTCTTAAAATTAAAATTACAAGTAAATTTGAATATGTCCTATGCTCAAGGGCTCTTGGCATTTCATTTTTCTATGAATGGTCCATATTTCTTGCCAATTTTTATAGACTTGTGGGTCTTTGTTAATTTTAAAATTCTCTGTATTTTTAAGGCCTATCAATGCTATGTCCATGTCATAAATTGCAAATATTTTCTACATTTTTCATTTATTTTACTTTTTTTACCATAGAAATTTTAAAAAAATTATGGATGACCCACTTTATTAATGTTTTCCTTATTGTCTCTGAATTTTGAATCAAAGTTAGGAAACTTGGCCACTCTGAATATAATATAAAGTTCCTATTTTTAAATTTTGGATCTTTTCATAATTTGATTTTGTTGTATTTGGAATAGATTTAGTTACGTTCTTCCATAAAGCTATTCCAATCCCACATACTGAGAAGCAAGCCCATCCTTCTCCTACTGATGGATAGGCCACTTTTTCATATACTAAATTTGCATACATAAGTTGACCTATTTATATTCTAATATGACTTCATTTTAGATTTTTTTCCTTAAACCATTATAATATTCTTATTATATTATAATTACTTCAACTTGCAAGCATTCAACCAACAACTTGTCAATTGAATCAATGACTGAAATGAAAGTATTCTATTGTCTTTCATATGGCCTTTCTTCCTAGAATTTGAGGTGTTTGGGTATTATCTAATTCCTTTTTATTTCCCTAGTGTATAGCAGTGTTCCTTACATATTGAAGGAAATCAATAAATCAATATTAAAAATGTATAAGTGAAAATGGTTGACAGTAAATCTCTTCTAGAATGTTGTATGTTTAGATAGCAATGTTAAATTTGACATCAAAATACAGCAACAAGATCCAACAAGAAGACTGACAGGCAGAAGGGCATTTCTTTCCCTCACTTTATAAGTGAGGAATTCGAAGCTTAGAAATGCTTAAGTTACTTTTTCAAGGTCACACAAGCGCAAAGTAGAACTGGAACTGGAATTAGGTCTTCTGACTTCAAATTTAATGTTCTTTGTGTTAGAGGTAAGATGACTACATTTTTTTTTTGCCTTGATTTCATTTCTTTTTATATACCTCTCTTTGAATTCCAAAATAACTTTCATCCTAGAGACATACATGCTACTAAGTTCTGAACTTGACTGATAATGAGATGAATCAATTTATTCTCCACAAAAGAATGCATGAAACTGAAAGAATATTTATAAAAGATCACTTTTAAACATTATTCTGAGGGCAATAATATTAATTACATGTCTAAAGAACATAAAAGATTATAAAAGACACAGTATGAGGGTTTTGTTAAGTATCTTTGCTATACGTGTGTTTTTTACCCACTTCTCTACGTCACTTATTTTCTTACCAATAGATAATGAAGACTGTAGATCTATGTGTTCACATACTAGTACCACACAAAAGTCTCAGAAATGGCAATACTGCGTTTCTAAGTAAAATTAACAGGACAAAAAGGAAGGAACCAGAAGAAAGACAATTACTGAGGATTAGTGAGTTGTCCTCATTTTGAAATTGCTGGTTTATTGTTTCTAGTGATAAAAGGAGAGAAAAAAAAGAGGAAGAAAAAAATAAAATTATTTAAACAAGATTGTTAAAATCCACTTTATTTTTACATTTAAAACATTAACGATCTGTTTAAAAATTACTCTGACAATAGAGTATTATGTTTTAGTTTGTTAGACAATATATTAACTATTTAATTTAAGAACATCAGTTTTACATTTAAGCTCTGTGGCTCATCTAGAAAGATTTACTGTAATATTTGCAATTTAAATCAATTTCATTATGATCTAAAACCATCATAGACTCTAATGAAAAGCCTTATACATTTTATTGTTACTCTATGGATCTAACATTTAAATATATATTATGTAAGCAAAAATATACTTGTATTTTATAAATGAACACTCTGAATCTAGTGGAATGCTCATTTCCAGAATTAAGGTTCCTAAGGGAAAAAAGAAAATTGCTGCTGGTGGAAGCTAAACATAATGCTGCATAATCGATTGGTTCACTTAAAGGCATCAGCCATGCTCCCTTTGATGATAGATTAAGTAAATATGAGAGTAGACAGCACGAACATCATGGGTATTATACAGCATATTGTAGTAAAGACTATGAAAATTGGTCACGCTCTAGAGCAAGCAATATGGATGAAAATGCTTTATGAGAAATATATTTATAAAGAAATTGAGGGAAAACGTTTGTATTAATTATGTAAGTGATGAACAAATAGTGATATATAGGGTGAATTAAAACCAAATTAGTCTTCAGGGCTTTCTGGAGGCAAAAAAGACTTTCTAATCTTAAAAATAGCCAGAATGAGAAAAAAATCTCTATTTGAAAGTTTAATGGGAAAATCCAAACTGAAGAAGAAACTACAATCCCTGAGAATTTACAGCAGAGAGGCAAAAGAGATGCAGCTAATCACTTCCACCAACTGAATGAATTATAGATCAGATAAACAGGAGGGCTCTTAGCCTTCCTTACTGAGGTGACTTTAAAGCTTTGGGGCATGTCAGGGTGTGTCAGCACTGCTGGATGCCTAGAGGTAACTTACTTGGTGAAGCCACTTCCAGAAAGCAGTGTGAACTCTACACTGTACAGGATGCATGGGCTTTATCAACAGGGCCTGGGTGTAGCCACTGTACAATGGCTGCATGCTTAGTGGCTACAACGAACCAGAGCTCTTGCTAAGGTCTGCATGTTTGTGTGCCCCCCAATTCTAATCCCAGTGGGTTGCTATTAGGAGCTGGAGCTTTGGGAGGTGATTAGTTATGATGGCAGAGCCCTCTCTCATGAATGAGATTAGTAATTTTATAAGGAGAGCTTATATTTGTGCTTTTATAAGGAGAGCTTGTTTACTCCTCCCTCCATGTGAGGATACAATAGAAAGCTTCTTCTATGAACCTGTGGGGGCCCTCACCAGACATGAAGCATCAGGGCCTTGATGTTGAACTTCCCATGATTCAAAGCTTTTAGAATTAAATTTCTGTTGTTTATAAGGCCCCTGTTTATGGTGTTTTTTGTTACAGCAGCCAGAATAGACTAAGATAGCTCTTGATGATAACCTTTTCCTCCTCTGATTTTATTAATCTCTCCTGTGATCTTCATTAGCTACCACTCTGAAGTCAAAAACAAGAGATGTGTAATATACAAATACAAAGAATGATACAATATTTGGGTCATTCATTACATCTCCTCTTGGTTAAAAACAGTCCTCTGAAGAAGCACACAGTGATCCTTCAAATAATCTATTCCCCGTGTCACCACTGAGACACTGATCCCGTTTTCCCACCTGCAAGATGGAGCCAACACCTTGATTCCCTTTCTTTCTTAACAAAGATATGATAAGAGCAAATGTGAAAACATGCTTTCAGCTATTTGGAAGAATGAATCACTACCGCAACTGAAGGTTTTCTAGCTGCAAATGGAAGATAACAGGACCATCATCCCAATGCCAGTCTGGGAGTATGAATAGAAATGAATTTGAACCCAAAGCTGTTATCAGTAGAGGATGACATGACCCAACAGGAGAAGGCTGCAGCCTGTGTTTTGTTTCCTTCCCATCTCTGATAACTGTGTGCCTTACTGAAGCAAAGACCAACTCCTACTGCTCATTAAGACTGTCATGTTTTTCACAGTCTCATCTGCCTTATAATTGAAATTCTTATTTTAACGGCATTATCTTAATGTTATTGCTAGCTATGGAATGTCTTGAGAAGAGTGCAACATTAAAGTTAATTTGGTCCTACATCTTTGGTAATGAATACTGTCTGGGATATAATAAACTACAGATACTCATATTTGAACTGAAATGTGTCAAGGTTACTTCCCCAATTACTGTAGTTTGTTATAGGCAACCCCTAACATGGTTATCATTTCTCACATCTTACTAATCTCATATTGTTCATGGTCTTTTTTTTTGTTAGAGAAGCAAAAATCAGAATTCCTAATGATGTGGTTTCTTTTTTTATTCTTAATTAAAACCAGTTATACACTTCAGTTGAGCTTCCCAGTGAGAAAAATTAGATCAATATTGTAAAAAGAATTAAGAAAGTACTCCTAGGATTATAGTCAATGTGTAATTTTAAAAATATACAATATAGTAAATAAAAAATCAAATGGCCTATATTGTTAACTTAAGTGGCAACTTCCATTAAGCAAAACCTGCAGTTCTTATAATTTAATGTCTATACAGTGCTATTAAAGAAACTATATACACAGTATGCTAAGTAAAACAATCTCACTTAATGAGCTTTTATTTCCATTCAGGTGTTGTGGTTTCCCATAGCATACTGAATCAATACCTGAAAAAAACTGCACCTAGAAAATTCTTCACATGTAAATAGGTCAAACAAAGAGACTACTGAACCTTAGATATTAATAATAGAAATTAATTTTTGAAATTTAAACACTTTTAAAATAATTATTTTCAATACTAATATGATAAATCAAGAAATATGAGATTCAATTAAAATTTAATCTTTAGATGCCTGGGATTTACTTCGAATAATCACTGATGAGGTTGCAAGAGACAAAACTAGATTGGTATGAGTCAACTGTAGAAGCTGAGTGACATGATTCATTTCCCCATTCCTAAGTATGCTTACATTTTGTTATTATACAGGTTAAAAAAATTTTAAAAAGTTAAAAAAATCTTTAATATTTTATTTATTATTTAATGTCATTATTTCATGAAAGAGGGCCTCACAGGAAGCTGGAAAAACACAATTTTTTACTTTATGAAGATTTTTTTTTCCAAAGGGACAGTTTTGGATTCTTGTTTTAGGAGTTCATTTAAAAAGACTCCTGACCCCTACAGCTGAGTCGTCTAAAGGTCCACATACAGAAGGCTTTGACCCCAGGGTGATGCTCTTGGGAAGTGGTGGAATCTTTGGAGGGGGGCTAGTGAGAGGTTTTATGTCACTGGGGGCACATGCTCTCAAAAGGTAGTTTACCTAAGAATTCTTGGTTATTTTTATGTGACCTCTTGAATTCTTACAAGACTATCTTTATAAAAGGAGCAAGTTTGGTTCTGCCCACTCTCTTTTCTTTCTGTTCCTGTTCCAGATATGACTGCTTGCTCTCACATGATCCTGCCAAGATATGCAGCTATCTGCTGCCCTTGCCAAAGGCTAAACCAGTAGGGCCAGCCTGATTGTGGACTTTAAACCTCTGAAACTGTGAGCTAAATAAATCTCTTCTATTTATAAGTTAGTAGTCTTAAGCATTTTGTTGTAGTAACATAAGGCTGACTAATACATTCATCTATTTTTTCTTTAGAATATCCCTCAGTTAATGTCTATGCTATAGAAAAGTTGGAATTTGAAGATATGTATACCTATAAATGGGTAGCCAGGTCCCACATAGTTGGAGAGTAATTAAGGTCTCCTCAAAACTAAATACAACAATCAGATAGATACCACCACACCCCCATGAGAGTGTCAAATAAAACAACAAACAATACCTAGGGCTGGTGAAGATGTGAAGTCATTGGAATTCTAATATGTTGCAAATAGGAATACAAAATGGCATATCCACTTTGGAAAACTGCTGATGTAAAACATACCATTACCATAAGACCAACAACTGAAGACACGTTGTTTTTACTAAAGAGAAATGAAAACATACTTCCTTAGAAAAGTCAGTATGAAAACATTAATGGCGAATTTACGATAGCTCCAGATTGGAAATAATACAAATTTTCATTACCTGGTGATTGGATAAATAAATTGTGATTCATATACACACTGGAATAAAATCAGCAATAGAATAAACTACTGATAAATGCCTTAAGCTATGTGAGGAAAAAGACCCAAAAAGCTACATAGTATATGGTTCAATTATATTATTTTCTGAAAAAGAAAAAAAACAAAACAGTAAGAATATAAATCAGCTCAGTAGTTCCAGAGGCTTAGGGCAGAGGGGCAGAGAAGCACAAGTGAACTTTCCCTGGTGATGGATATGTTCTAGATCTAGAGAAGGGGAATCACTATACAACTGCACACATTTGTAGAACAGATGGAATATGGATGAGAATTTATATTTTTATAACATGTTTTCTGTATTTTTTAAAGTATTTACAATTAGAATGTAATAATTTTCTGATCCAAGGAAGAAACATCACTTAAAAATTAATAATTGATATGATAACTATATCACCTTGACAACTCAAGAATGCATAGGAAAATAATCAAAGCACATCAGGCACATTTTCTCTCAATACTTGATAAAATCTGTATAAATGTATGTGTTTTGCATGCACGTATCACCTCATTCAACACAGTGGAAGACTAAGTAAAAATATTTTGTCAGTCAAGTATTATAGTAGAAAGAGAGCTCATATAGTAGCCTAACTATAAAAATAACTGCTACTAATTATACCAAAATTAAACTTCCTTTGATGAATATTCTGGAATGACACGGCATTTCAGATTTAGCATCATAGGCACCAGATAGAATGCATGAGAAATTATGGGCTAACAATTAGAAAAAGAAGAAGAAAGAAGAAAATGTAGCAGAAGAAGGGAATAATTTGAGAGGGGAGGCAATTAATGACATTCCTAGCAGATTCAAAGATATTCATTCAGAGACACCAACTGTGTCATAAACATCCTGTAATGACTGGAATGCCTAGTTTAGTGCATTTTTTTGTTAATTCGTTATTGTTGTTGAATAAACAGGGTCATCAAAATTTAATGTACTCTTAATAAAATGTTATCTGGAACTGCTTGAAATTCAATTTACATAAACTAAATTATTCTGTTTTGCAAACGTACATTTCTAAAAATGCCCTCAATTCCCCCAAACACAGAGATGTCATATTGAATCATTTCAAAGAGAGACTCAAGCAGGGAGTGGTGGAACATGACTGTAATCCCAGTGACTGGAGATGCTGAGGCAGGAGGATTGTGATTTCAAGGCTAGCTTCAGCAACATAGTGAGGCCCTAAGCCACTTAGTGAGATCCTATCTTAAAATAAAAAATAGAAAAGGCTGGGGATGTGCTCAGTGGTTAAGTTCCCCTAGGTTCAATTCCTGGTAACAACAACGAAGATTCAAGAGGCCACATATATAACACCTACTTCAAAACTTTGAAAGAGTGACTCCTCTCATAAGAAACTATAAGCCAAAACTTATTTTGGTTTAATAATATTCAATATTTACATACTCAATATTTATCCACATTTACTCATGTTGAGTACATATTCATTTACACTTACTTCCCCCCAGAATAAAGATGTATGGTGCATGAGTACCACAGACTGCTTGAACAACATTGTTCAAAAGTATTGGTCTTTTTTACTTAAAATCACTATATTCTCTAAACAAAGTTATTTTATTGTTTTCTTCTTATTTTTTTAAGTCTCAAACATTGTGTGTACATTTTAATGGATTCAAGTTAAGTAAGAAAGTTTACAAAAGTGAATGTTAGAACACAGGTCTACCTAATTGAGACTAATCAATCAATAACTCTATTTACTATCTTAAACTCTGAATTCCTTACTCCTAAGTCAATTATTCATAAGAATAGGGACCAAGCTTCTATGTTAATTTCTCTATCCCCAAGTTTCAAACAGGGCAGTGCAAGTAGATTTGCATGCTGGAAAGATCAGTTCAGTTGCAAGTGGAAGACAGCCTGGAAGTGGGAGGGAAAGGCAGAGAGCCAGGAAGGAGGTTAGCAGGACAGTTCAGGGAAGGACGGTGGTGGAGATCTGCTTGGTGTGTGGAGGCACACAGCACATGCTGGATTAGTGAGTGAAGAACAAATGGGCTAATTAAGGAATCTCAAGTCTAATCCGCAGTCATACACTCTGCCAGCCATTCGACATTTGCCCTCACCACCAAGCCTCTGGTCCTGCCTCCAGCAGTGAGTTCAGAAGAGGCCCTCCTATCAGTATCCTGAAGCCTCTGGAAAGCTGGACTCTCTGTCCTTCCTTATCTTGTCATTATGGAACCTTTTAATTTTTTTCTCACTCAAGTCTATGACCTAAAGAACAAAAAAGAACTTCCAAAATTCAGATTCCTCCTTCTGTCCTAGACTCTTTCCCTTATTCAGTTTGTTATTTAAGTTCTGTACCTTTTATGTTGTCACAGTTTAAATTAAGATTTACTCCTTTACATTTTGACAACCACTACTGCGGGGAACAGTCTCCCAACTTCCTTCTCTGCTTTAATTATTCTTCAATCCAACTGTTGCTACAAATCATTACCCATATAATTTTTCTAAAACCAATCGTAAAACTCTTCTGCTCCAAACCTTTTGTGTGATACTTGGCATCTTGTTAAAACCTACTCACTTCCATAATTCAGGCCTACATTTTCTAGCTTAACCCTTGCAACTATTTCCCCATTCAGGAATGCCACCCTCACACTGCTTCACACACACCACAGATGTCTGTCGCAGTCCTTGGCTTACTTTGCTCCCAACTAGGCATCATCTTTACTCCTCCCAGATCCCAGTCTACTCTTAGCTCCACCTACTTACCTCTTACCCATCTTTGAAGGCCCAGATCAATGTCTGTAATCTTTCATGAAAGGTTGAGCAAAACATGGAGTATTACATTCTTTTTCCTCTTTGTGTTTATTGTCCCTTTAGCACTAATAACATTACGTGTTTATTTGTTTTTTTTTTCTTCCTGTAAGTCCACACATTTTTGGAAGAGAAAGACAACGTTTTGTCTATGTCCCCCTCCTGCACTGCTTTGCAAATACTGTTTAGTAAATGTTGAACCAATTATTCTGAGTATATAGTGTTTCTTTATAAGGTAGAATTTCTAGTATGAAATATGGAAAAACAAAACTGGGCTAGCATTACTTTTGTTTTCTGAGATGTGTTGGGGATAAGAGAGGAATAAAAAAAAAAACCCAAATACTTCCTAAAAAATTGTACCCAATTTATATGTATGGCATTTAGCCTTCTCCATTTTTATGTCATTAAGAATAATCCAAGTCATCTTTCATGAAGCAAAATAGAGTCAAATAATAAATATGAACAAAATTACAAAGTATAAGTATGAACACAAAGGTCTCTGGTATGAGAAGTACAGGAATTACAAATTGATTAAAAAATTTATTAAGATTTGAGTAAATTTCCAGATTCAATACCTTAAATTTTGACCAATATGTTATTTTATTTTCCAAGAGAGCACAGTATGAGAACATATGAAAATGTTTTCTTGGCTAAAGTGTAACATTATTGGTTTCTTAGCTTCAACATATAAAATATCTAGCTCTACATTTCCAATATCTTGTATTTTACTTTATAAGATTTCTATTTGATTTAATAGCATTTTATAGAACTCTTATAGTCAGTTATTCCATTGAGGATATAAACTTGAAGGGATTATTTACTAATGTATGTAATGGAAAGAAGAAAATATAAGTTAAATTAGTTACTGATTTTATATGAAACATAAGCAAAATGTATTAAAAATAAATATAGTGTAAAAGCAACTGTCTTAGGAAATGATGCCTTTATAAAATATTTAAACAAATATCAGAAAATGATTACTGAAGCAAAACAAGTACTTCAAAACAATCTAAAATATTATAAAAAGCAGCATAAAATATTATGACTAGCTTTTTATTATTCTTACTGACAAAACTGTATTGATTGATATTAATACTAGTCATGTCCATATATTAAACATATTTTAACATAGATAGGGATGAATATTACGAGAGTTAGAGAGCACACAGATCCACTCTACCATATTTCCAAGACTGTGGTATATTTTGGTTATAGCTGACGTAATCTGCTTATTCTGCTGAGGGCAACTTTATCAGAGAGTAGTGATAATTGGGGATAGTGTTGGAAATTCAGTCTTATTTACCCAGAGCTGGAGTAATCCCCAAGAACTGCTGAACTATATTTATAGCTTTCCAATAAATTATATTATAGCCTTGATTTACATAGCCACTTTTTGAAAGATTTTACTGACTTATTCTTTTTTTTGTTATGATTACTATTATTTGTGGGCCTGGGACTCATATATGCAGCAAGCTCCCTACCACTGAGCTAAATCCCCAGACTAAAAATATTATATAATTTTATTATTATATGACATATATTACATATTATAAAATAATAAGAATGATTATTATTTCAATTGTATGTATTTCATATGTATATAAGATTTGACTATGAAGTCAGGTGACTGATACTTCCATCTCCTTACCACTACTGTTTGTTTGCACTCTCTAAGCTCCTCTCTCTTCTAGTAATTCATAAGAGAGCCATTAGGTTATTGTGAACTCGAATTACCCTACTCTGCTTCTATTTAATTGTGTCTTGGTACCTGTTCTTCAATCTCCTCCTAGTCCTCTTTCCCCTATTCTGCCAAGCCTCTAGAAATCACTGTTTCATGTTCACATGAACATTTTTTTTTACATTTTGCATATGAAAGGGAAGCAGTATTTGTCTTTCTGTGTCTGGCTTGTTTCACTTTCTCTCTCTTTTTGTGGTGCTGGGGATGAACCCAGGGACTTGTGCATGTGAGGCAAGCACACTACCAACTGAGCTATATCCCCAGCCCCTGGCTTGTTTCACTTAACACCCTGTGATCCAATTACATTCATTTTTGCTGTAATTGATAGAATGTTATTTTATGACAGAACAATGTTACATTCTTTATATACTACATTTTCTTTATCCATGCATGTATTGATGGGCTTCCAGGTTGATTCTATATCTTAGTCACAGAATGAAGAATGAAGCAATAAATGTGGGTCTGCAGATATTTCTTTGATTTCATTTCTTTAGATGCATATCCAGAAGTGGAAAAGCTGGATCATTTTGCAGCTCTATTTTTAGTTTTCTGAGGAATCTCCATATGTTCTCCATGATGACTGTATTACTTTACATTCACACCAATAATGTATAATAGTGACCTTTTCTCCATTCTCACCAGCACTTGTTATTTTTTGTCTGTTTGATAATAGCCATTCTAACTGGAGTGAGATGATCTCTCATTGTGGTTTTTATTTTCTTTTTTCTGGTAGCCAAGGATGATGTTGAGTACTTTTTCATAAATTTGTTGACCATTTACATTTTTTTATTCTTCATTTGAGAAATATCTATTCAGATAATTTAGTCATTTTTAATTGGGTTTTTGTTGTTGTTGAGATTTTTGAGCTCCTTATATATTCCGAATCACTCTTTTTTTTAGACAGTTTGCAAAGCTTTCTCCATTCTGTAGGTTGTCTTTTAGCTTTGTTGATTGTTTTCTTTGCTGTGCAGAGAAGCTTCTTAGTTTGGCATAATCCTATTTGTCTCATTTTTCTTTTGCCTGTGCTTTTAGGGTCTTATCCAAAAAATCATTACCTATACTGCTGCCTTGAAGTTTTCCCCTAATATTTTCAGATTTTACATTATGGTCTTTGTCCATTTTGGGTTGATTTTAGTATAAAGTGAGAGACAGACGTCAATCTTCTGCATGTGAATATACAATTTTCCCAGGATCATTTACTGAAGAGGCTGTCCTGCTTGTAACACATGCTTTGGCACTTTCATCAAGAATCAGTCAACTGTAGATGTGTGAATCTATTTCTAGGTTCTTTATTCTGTTTCTCTGGGCTATGGGTTGGTTTTGGTGCCACTTCTCTGATGTCTTGGTTCCTACAGTCTTCTAATATGTCTTAGGATCAGGTATTGTGATGCCTCCAGCTTTGTTCTTTTGGCTCAAGATTACTTTGGCTAATTGGATCTTTTGTTCTTTCATATGAATTTTGGGATTATTATTATTATCATTATTTTTAGAAGAATGCCTTTGGTATTCTGGTGGGGACTGCTTGGAATCTATAAATCAATTTGGGTAATATGAACATTTTAATGATATTAATTTTTCCAATCCATGATCATGGGAGGTTTCTCTGTGTGTGTGTCCTTTTCAATTTATTTCATTTGTTGTTTTATAATTTTCATTGTAGTAGTCTTTTGCTTCATTGATTAAATTTCTTCATATGTTGGTGTAGGTATTATTAGTGGATTACCTTTATCATTTGTTTCTCAATAAGTTAATTATTAGTTTAAAAAGGTACTGATTTTTGTTATGTTGACCTTGTAAATTTACTGAATTCATTTATCAGTTCTAATAGTCTTAGTAGACTTTTGATTTTTCTATTTATAGAATCATTTAATCTGATAATTTGACTACTTCTTTTCCTATTGTTTGCCTTTAATTTCTGTCTCTGTCTAATTGCTTTGGCTAAGACTTCCAGTACTATATACTTATAAAAATGTATTTATTCTAAGTAATTTTCTTAAAATAAGAAAATCCTTACATTCTCAAGCATGTGTTAGGAAGAATGTGGGAAGATGTGATCTCAACATGGTTTCTTTCTCTCTACTACCAACTGGAAATCTCCTTTAAATGGTTCCTGGGGTCTCTGGGTGACTCTGCAAATATGGCTTAGGTCCTCTATAGGTTCTAGCTGTGGGATTCATGCCTGATATTGCCTCCTTTGGACTGGATGAGTGCATAGAAACAAATAGCAAGATCCAGGATGAGAATTTTGCAGAGGCATGGTCTGGAGAGAGCTGTACATAACATGGTATGTAAAGGAGTGTGCCTGGACTCTCCGGCCACAAAGAGGCTAAGTAAAAGCAGAACTGGTGACCTGAGTTGTCCCTGTCCCTGAACCTTGAGGAGTACCAAAAGGTAAGTAGGGAATTTGTGGCTTGACTGTTTCAAGACCATTAGCCCATCGATAAGTAGGCAGGACCTCCCCACTCCCCACTTGCCATCCCTTGAGAGGATGCCAAAACCTGAGTCTTTCTATAGTGAATATGAACATTATAAGCCAAGGCTGGGGAGGGGAACAAAAATTCAGAGAACTTGTGTCTATGAAAATAGAGTTGTTATAGAAAACAAACTGTAGCTACTTTAAGTAGGACTCTCTCCCTTAAAATATGTGTGTGTGTGTGTGTGTGTGTATAAAAAGCATATATACACAACACATACTTTTTAATGTATTAAGGTTTCAAGCAGTATGGAATACTCTGAGGCAGCCAGCTAAAACTGGAGAGGGGAGCATGTGAGCAGCAAACAACCATGAAAGTGGAGTTTCCCTGAGGTCAAACTCTAATGCAAGCAACCCATGATGCAGTAGCTTCATATTCCTGCATTATGCCAGGGACCTTGGGAGAAGCTGTTAAAAAAGAAGGGTAGGCTGCTGGTTCCTGGCAAAAGAAATACTCTGTGATTCTATATTTAGGTCCCTAGAAAAACACAAATTAGGTACTTTAAAAAATGCATGTTGAAGATAATACAATAAATAGGATACACAGCAGATTATATATTATTGAACAAAGAATTAGCGAACTGGCAAAAGACTCCAAAGAAATAAGCCAGAAGAAACACAGAAAGAGATGAAGATGAAAAACATAGAGAGGCCAGAGAGATTCTGAAAGTAGGATGAGATGGTTCAACAGAGATCCATTTAGTCCTAGAAGGAAAACAAAGAAAATGGAGAAGAAAATTCAAAGATAATGACTGAATTTTCAGAAGTAAGCAAAGACTTGAATCCTCAAGCACAGGAAGCACAAAACACACCAAATGGGTTCAATATAAATAAATCTGTTCTTAGGTAAATCATGGTAAAACTGCAGGACACCAAAGACCAGAAATTTTGAAAGCCATTAGAGAGAAAAGCTAGATCAACTAGAAAAGAAGGTCAATATGCTGTAGCAAGAGTGGAACATAAAAGTCAGAGCAATTTTCAGTAAGCAAGGCTGAGGCAGGAGATTGTGAGTTCAAACCCAGCCTCAGCAATTTAGCCAGGCCCTAAGCAACTCAGCGAGACCCTGTCTCTAAATAAAATATAAAAGTGGCTGGATATGTGGTTCAGTGGTTTAGTGCCCTTGGGTTCAATCCCTATACCAAAACAAAAACAAAAACAAACAAGAAATACTATTAAAATAGAAGTAAACAAGGGAAAAGGGTCAAAATGAACATCAAGGAAAAATACAAATGGTTAAAGAAATACAGAAAATCTTTACTTTCACTAACAATAAAAGATTGATTTAAAAGAAAAGTAACATGCCATGTACCAAATTAATGAAATTGTTTTAAAAATACGAATGTTCATTTTTGACAAGGATGCAGGCAAACAGGGATGCTCAGTTTTCTGAGGATAATATGAATAGGGATATTTCTACAAAGTAAATAAGCACTATGTCTCACGATCTATAGAAGGTCATAATTTTTGGCAGAGCAGTTTTTCTTTCATAAGTTCAGATCAAGAATTACATAAACATTATTTACAGTTTTACTTATAATAGTGTGAAATTAGAACATACTTAACAAAAGCAAATAAATTATGGTATACTACAAAATAATTAAAATGATATTTGAATCAAACAGAAGTGAAAAATATTCTCAATATAATACTGAAGCAATGCAAAATCATATGTGTACTGTTTTTGGTTTTTAAAAACTATGGATATACAAAAGGAAAATGTTATTGGAAAGACGTAAATAACAAGATTTCTGATAGTGGGTTGTAGAAATGTGTAAGATTTTAATTTTGATTATTTCTGCACTAGTTTGTTATCTAGAATGAGAATATTATTTATATAATCAGGATATGATGATAAGTGATAATAAAATATTTTGAAAATCAAATATAATAAGACATCTAGAATACTGCAAAATAGGAAATGCAGGAAAATGAACTAAGCTGTGCAGGCCAACCACTGGAACTGCTGTCTGTGAAGATGCCCAGCCAGGAAAGAAGAACTGGAGGGTCAGTGGTCCTGGCCAAGAGCAGAGAACTGAGCCTGTGCTGTTCTGGAAGGGTAGCCAGCAATGCTCTTAGCAGGAGAGCTGCTTCACCGTGTCTGGCTTAGACTTGAACAATGTGTTCAGTCACCTTGGGAGATGTTTCTTACATAATAACAGGCAGAACTTCTCAATAAGCAGAGTGCTGATTTCAATGCAGTGTCAACATTAGCAGGGGTATGGCCACCACAGGGAAAGTAGATTCCAAATTAGACTATTCTATCTAGGGGGGATTGAATTCATCA
Organism: Marmota flaviventris; assembly: GCF_047511675.1. NCBI lineage: Eukaryota > Metazoa > Chordata > Mammalia > Rodentia > Sciuridae > Marmota > Marmota flaviventris. The sequence goes on from NC_092501.1 coordinate 14,509,178, forward strand.
ACACTTTTCATATATCCAACATGTTTTTGAACAAAGAAAGCACTCCAAAGTTATAATTTTCTTTACATGTGGGGAAAATCAAGACATTACAAATATGTGGGTTGAAAACTCAGGTATAAAGTGGTTAAAATATATGCCCTGATATACTATTAAAATTATTAATTTGGTCAAAATTAATCATGCTGTATATACTGTCTTTAAAATTGTTAATAAGCCTACTTGACTATAATGACCAAATAAACCTGTATTATACTTTGTTTCTAAAGCAAATTACAGGACAACTCTGATATTTATAGCATAGAAATAACTATAAAAGTTATTTTTATGAGAAACATCTAATATAAAAAAATAACAGAAAATTTATGTACTGAGTTTATTGTGTTTTAGTAAACCATCCTAACTTCTTTATGGCAATTTAGATTACAACTGCTGGAATTTTTGATCTACTATGTCATTCTATAATCTTCAAACTGGATGTTTTTAAGATCCACAATTATCTATGACTATTTGAACACATGGAATCAAAGAGACTACATGGACTTTCAGCAACTTGTGATAATAGCTTTACAAGAAAAAAAGTTCCATTGCTATACAAGAGCCCAAGTTATATTTTCAGTTTGAATTAAAATCAGTGTGCATTAAATAGTGGTGTGGGAAAGGAACCTTAGGGGAATCTGCAATTCCAAATTCGAGTATTTGCTCTACTGACTGTTTAACTTTAATGAAGGTCTTAATCTCTCTGAGCCTCAGTTTCTTCAAAAGTAAGGGAAAAAAGGAAACCATCTTTGCTTATAAGATTGACCTAAGGTGCAAATGGTTGAGACAGAAAATAAATTTTAAAAACTCAGAATTTTAAACTTGATTTAAATATTTTAATTGTCCACATGACCTGGGAAGAACAAAGTCAAGCTTCTTACCTTGGCATATACATTCTCATAATTAGAATGCTTTTTCAGGGCATGCTATGTACACTTAAACACTATTCTTCTAGAACATATCCCAAAGGGCATCTATATTTTCAAAAATTTGGAATGTGGATAAATTAAATAACATGATTTAAAAGGTAACAGAGCATTCAGTGTATTTACAATATGCCTAAAAGTTTCATTTCCTAATGTAGCAATAGTAATTGGAAACACTCATTTTGAATATCTGGAAAGATTCCAAACACTCAATACATATGAAATCAATATATGAGGCTAAAAATTGGGAAAAAAGAATCCATGTTTTATACTTTCATCTCACTCTTTTATTTTTCCTTGTAAAAACTAATACATGTAATTATAGAAAGGATAATACAGATATTCAAAAAGAATTCCACATACGTTCTATCTATGAAGATACAACTATTAAGAAATTAGTGAACAGATCCTTTTCTTAGATTTTAATAAAAAAATTAGATTGCCATATATATATACTATTCTATAACATATAATGAATCAATTAAAAATCCTTAATTGTTGGATTAAATCATTAAAAGTAGTTTCTAGTTTTTAAGTATTGAAAGTAGTAGAGTAAAAATAAATGTCTAGAATATTATAACTAAAAAAAAAACACACACACACAATGAGTAATTTATCCTGGTGAAAACTGTGAATGACGCTTACAGACTCATACAAAGTTATATAAAGCTGATAATTCCTTACCACATATTGCCCTGCCCTTCCAATGAAGAAAAAAGGAAACGGGAATGGGCGATGAATATTTTCAACATTTAGCCTTTCAACTTGACTGCCTGTGAATAACTTGTTTTTATGATGTAATTTTAGGGTCACATCAGATCTAAAAAGCTCAGACAATCTAAGTCATTTAAGGGCACTAGATGCTTTTACCTAAGTTTCTTATGGTATCTTTTATTTATTTAAGAAAAACACGTGCTGTACTATCTGAGTGGATGTGCTGGCAGAAACTGGTGCTATTATCCATTACAATGACCAACAGACAACTAGAGCATCAGAGGCTCTAGGACTATTATGGTGCCAGTAAAAGAAATAAAATTACTACCATCTTGCTATCTGGACCTTGCAAACATAAAGTCACTGGATAGATCTTGTAAATGAGAACACCATACGCATAATAAACCTCAATTTTGGCCCAGACTCTGACCATTTCCCATGGCTCTGCTGTTACCCTGGTCTTGCCACCATCACCTCTGGCCTGGATTCCTGCAGAAGTCTCCTAAGGAGTTTTGCTTCTTCTCTTGTTGCTCCTGCTGGTGGAAACTCCAGGATGATTTCCAATTCCTGGCTGGTATATGCCAAAATGTCTGGATTTCTTCAAATAAGGGCTTTCCCAAACCTCCTACAGAGTATGCCTCAACTAGTGACCACAGGGATGTGGGATTTAAGTACCCTACTCCAGCACCCCCTGGTGTCAGGGAGTTTGAGCTCTGTTTTACCTTGGCTCTTGGGGTTCGCCATGGGTAAAGCTCTAGTCGTCCACAGTGGAACAGGCTCCTTCCATTTCCCCTTTCTTGCTTTCCTTCATTACCAGCATATTTTTCAATCCATAGTGAGAAAATTGTCCTTATCTTACTTTGTACTTATCAGGGAACTAGCTGAAAAATATCCCTCATTAAACTATTGTTAGTCCAGAAGGCAAGTGATTTTTAAAAAGCAAAGTCAGATTATCTCCTTCTCTCAAGACCCCCAAAAGTGGCTCTCTTCTCTTGGAATTGAACACCAACATCAGTGGTCTATGAGGCCTGACATCATCTGCCTACACCTGCCCTTCCCTTGGCTTTGTTGATCCCTGGGTTTGCCAGGCATGCCCACTTTTGGGCCTCTGCTCTATCAGGTCCCTTAGTCTGCAACTTTCTTTCTCAAGACTTGCAGGTTTCTCACTGAGTCTATGCAAAGTGACCCTGCCCCCCTCCCATTTGACACAGTCCACTCTCCCCAACCCTTCAAACCATGTCCAATTGCTAACATTAAATAATTTCCTTTCTCTGGCTAGAATGTGAGCTCCAACTGGACAGGGTTCTCTGCTGTGTTCCCTGACATTTCTCAAGTGCCCATACAGTGCCTGATGCATGGGAAGCATTCCATAAAAGCCTACTGAGCAACAGCTATAAATTCTCATGTATTGCTTGGGAGAAAAGTGACAAAATATATACTATAGGTCATGTGGCTATTACAAAAGTAATTTTTTTAAAGTAAGTTTAAAATCAAATGAATTATATTTGTGGATAAACTCACATTCTAAATGCATTAATGAATAGTATAATAATACATTTTGTCACTATAATAATATAGGAAAATACAACAATTCAGATTTACCAATAGAAAATTTAGAGTGATTATTCATTCATATTCATAGTATAATTATTTTTATTTTACTCACAAAGAATTTTGCACCTTAAAGGTCTTGTAAAGATTCAATACTTCTCATGCATTAAAAACATATAATTACCTTACAAAACATTTTTAGGAACACATCCACTTCAGAGAATAGGACATTCTGGTGTGTAATGGTGCACAATCACCCAAAGATGTATAAAAGGTAATTCGTTTCTTATTCCTTAAATTTCCCCTCTGCCTGTACAGAATGAAACTCAAGAGCTGCATATGAGAGTCAAATTTAATTTAAAGAAATACTTCCCTTAATTTATCACATCATGAGTAGTCAATAAAAGTTTACATAACAGTAATAGCCATTGCTTTATGTTGAGTTTAAACATTGAATTTTAAAAAGTCTAGCAGAAAACATTAAAATTGCTTTAATTTTTAGATTTAAACAAAATTTATAATATGATTTCAGAATAGTCCTATGCTAGCTACACATGCCTTTAAACCCAGTAACTTGGGGGCTGAGACAGGAGGATTGCAAATTTGAGGCCAGCCTCAACAACTCAGTAAGACCTTGTATCAAAATTAAAGAAATAAATAAATGAAATAAAAGGATTGCAGATATAGCTCAGGGGTGAATGCCCCTGGGTTCAAACCCCAGCACAAAATAATAATAATAATAATAACAACAACAACAACAACAGGCCCAGGCTTCAGAATCTACTATGTGAGAAAATCAACACTAAGTTATCATACTAAGCATCGTGCTAAGTTATAAAAATACAAAAGAGATTTGGGACAGGTTTCATTGTTCTGTAATAATGGAAAACAATTATCACATATATGTGGATATGTATGGATTTGTATGTACGTGTATGTAGATCAGCTAAATAACTTCTAAGTAGTAATTATTACAAAATGCTTAGCAATATAATTTTAAACATTCTATCTCTATTATTTTCTAAAAGATGTCAAAGGAAGGAATTAGCAGTTAGCTGCTGAGATTTACTTTGATGTTTAATTTTAATAGGAAGAAGTAAACAACCAATTTAAACTAAAAATATCTACTGAATAAAAAATGTTTTCAACTTGAATTTATTAGAGAATTTCTTAGTTGTCAATTAACTTGAGATCATTGGATATATATGGCCATAGGGAATTTAAAATATCAGAAATCATAATTATTTGCCAAGATGAAGGAAATCTAATATTAAGTTTAGGATTTTGAGAATGGAGCCCAAAGGTACTTAATTAACAAAATTACCCCCCTTAATAAAGTGAATGTTTGAAGTGATATATACATCCAACATTATCTCTGTCAAAATACTAGCAGTTTTCTTGACAGAAATTAAAAAATAGATCCCAATATTTACGTGAAATTTCAAGGGACCAGAAGAGTTAAACAATCTTTAAAAAGAACAGCATGGATAGCTGGTATTTTCCAATTCTAAAACTTATAATGAAGATATGGTAGTCAAGACAGTGTGGCACTGTTGTAAAGATAGACATGTAGATCAATAGGATAGTTCAGAAACAAACTCACATATTTATGGTTAAATGATTTTGAACAAGGGAACCTGAGACCATTCAACAGAGAGTCTTTTCAACAAGTAATGCAAAGATGTCATGTGTCCTAGTAATTCACCTTTAGGTTATAAACCCCCAAAGAAATTTAAACATGTGCCCACACAAACAATTTTCCGCAGATGTTCATGGTAGTACTGCTCAGAATATCCCAAAAGTGTAAACAAGACAAATGTCCATCAACTAACTGATGAAGTGGAAACAAAAGGTGAGGCTTGCATGATGGAATGCCATTTTACAACAAGATAATGAAGTGCTGACATACGCCACAATGCGTCAGCATTGTGCTATGCGCAAGAGCTAATTACCAAAGACCACATATTATATGACTCTATTTGTACAAAATGTCCAAAATAGGATAATCGATGAAGACAGGAAACATATTAGAGCTTGCCCAGGGCTGCCAGGGCAGAGATGGGAGGGCTGAAGAAAGCCTGGTAGATGCTAATGGGCATGGGATTTCTTTTATGGGTGATGAAATATTCTAAAGTTGATTTTGGTGATGGTCACACAACTCTGAATATACTAAAATTAAATTACATGGCTTAAGTGGGGGAACTATGTTACATGAATTTTATTTCAATAAAGCTTTTTATAAATGATGAACATTAATAACTAGAACTTTACTCACAGATTAAAAAAAAGCTTAGCTAAATGAGAATCTACATGTAATTATGTTTTTTCTTTTTTCCTTTGACATCTTGAAATTATGTTTATGAATAGAAGGGGTACAAAAGAAATACAGGCATGCCAGTTATTCAGAGAACTGAGTATTAATAAAATTAAGAAAAATATCAAGAATTCCAACGTTTATGTAATGCTTTAAGGTACAGAAAGCACTGGCACCAATGGCCTTTTAGTCAACGAAACAGCAAACCAGAAAGTTGCTTGTCCCCTCCCCTCACTGACTTTGAACAAGGAGATCAAATAAGAGAGATAAATTTCACAAAATCTTCAGGAGAAACTTAGGAAAAAAAAATACAAGGAAATGGTAGCCTGCCTTAGGAAAGGGACAGAGTCACATTGTCCAGGATGGATTGATACCTGCTCCACCTGCTGTGCAGCAGGGAAGCAGAACCAGCCAGGTGCCAGCCCAAGGCTATGGAGTAGTGATGTTAACTCCAGAGGTCAGCTTGGGTGAGCAATCTCACAGCCATGAAGGCAGAGGGCTGGACCACTCCTAAGCCTTCACTTCTGCCCACCTCAACTGGGGGCTTGGTGATTACATCAATGTATGTGTACACTGTCTAATACTTAGGAAAAAATCAAATATTTATTTTGATCCATTGAAGCTAAATTTAAGTATAACTAAGAGAAAATTCTGAGAAATTCCAGAAATAAGATGGAAACTGCTTAAAAAGGACATTAAACTGTTTTTAAATTTTTAAAGAAGGAAACTTTAAACTGAGTTTTACATACCATTAAGTTGTTTTGTGTTTGTGTGTATGTATACTCACACACATGTATACACATTTGATCTATCAAGAATGCCACATAAAAAAAATCTCTGGGAGGGTTATACTAGTGAAAAATGAAAGAAATGAATGAGCAAACAGCTAGAAATAAAAACAATAAAACATTCATTGTTATTAAAATATTCCATAATAAAGAAAAAAGTACATCCAAAACATTAAGATCAAAATTTTCAGGTAGTGTCAACATCTGGAAGGAGAAACAGGGAGCTGAGAGCATTCTAAGCATTAATCTTGTTTGAGACTGGCAGTGGAGGAATGTGTTTGTAAGGTTTAGACTTGCTAAGGAAAAGTAACCACTATGACGGATCTTGCTAAGTAAGAGACACTATGAGAAACAAAAATATGATATGAAATACTTGGTTTGGTAGACAAAAGTCAATTTATCCAACAGAAGCTGGGAAAAGAATCACAAGGAGGCATGCTAATAACACGCGCGCGCGCGCACACACACACACACACACTCACACACACATTGGATAGCTGAAATAAGTATTGTTCTTGGTAAACAGTAACTTTTATCAATGTGTACACCAAGCAGAGATTCACAGAGTAAAGGGGGAAATACAAACCAATCATCTCCTCTACCAGAGACAAGTGCAAAACAGAAGGACAGAGAAGGAAGGACTGCCAGCAAATAGAAACTGAACAAAAGTGGGGTCTATATTTCTAACTCCACAAAGTAAAATTTAAGGTTAAAAAGTCACGATGATAAAGAAGACAGAAAAGTTTGGAAAAATTGAACAAGATGATGTAATGAACATATGTGCACCTGATAGCAGTTTCTCAAACCCCTCCAGGGAGCAACTGAGACACAGGCAGGACCTGGGTGAGCTTCCTGATTCTGATAACTCCTCCCGCTCTGGCTTATGTCTGCACGACTGACATTCCTTTCCCCGTTGTTCCTTGGCTTTAGCAATATTTGAGAATGTTTTAAACAGATGAACAAACGAGAATTTGGATTCAAATAGTCCAGGTTTTCTATTTGCTAAGGGTTTTGTACTAACATTTGAACCAAGGGGCCAAGATGAAATGACAGCACTCGCTGTAACTTTCATCTAATCACTGTGTCTCTTTTCCAATTTCTCCCCAAGCAATGGAAGAGACACACATAAATTTCCTAGTGTTCAAAGCTTCCACGGCAACCTGTGATCTAGAGTAGTAAAAAGTCAAGAACACAAAAGCCAGACACAGCACACATTTTATTGCCTCCCAGAACAGGCCTTTTGGATAGTATCCATGACGCGTAACAGTTTCATTTTTTCAGAATCACCAAAAATGTTACAGAATCAATTATATTTGTACCTAGGTTTGGGGAGGAGTTTAATTTTTATATCCTTGCTTTCCTTGAAGAAAAGCAAAATCTTAAAAATATCAACATATAATTATTCAAATGAGAGCATTTAAAAAAGGGAATAAAATATTTCAATATGAGAGTGCTTTAATTTTTCTACTTAAATATTGTGATACAAATAAAATAATAAGCACAAAATTAAATTGGTGTGCTTCAAAAGCACACCAATAATTAATCATTAACCACAATCTGTGAGCTTTTACTATTCAGGGTTTTTGTTCTCAGAAACCATTTCATGCATTGTTTTGGGGTTTTGACACCACATTTACATGTGTATGATGATTTGTTTCACTGTACTCTATTTCTGCACAGCCATTCTTCACACACAAGAAAAAAATTATACTTCTCAAAATTTAAAAATAAAACTATAGTGCTACTCATGTCCTTCCATTTTTTATAGTAAACTTTGCTAATAAAGGTAGAGATGAATTGTTAACTAGGGGCCAGTGGATGTACCAAGGACTAAGTGTCTGTGCTTTGTTTCTCCCATCTTAACTATATCTTAAATTCCTTCAACTCCTACCTGTCAGGGAAAGGCTGCCAGGTGAGCAGTCTGTCAGTCTTGCCTAGGCTAATAGATTCTCCAGTGGCTTTTGTTACAGTTCATGTCATACCATTAAAACTGTGTGCCTTGAAAATGGCATAACATATGTAGCTGAATCTTGTCAACTCTAGATAATCAGACTCTGTGTGGCTTCACAAGCAGATGCAGATTAGAGAAACAATATAAATATGTAAATCACTGTGATCCCCTTTCGGCACCACTGTTCCTACCTCTAATGGCCCTCGCAGAAAGTCTGTTTGTTCGGCTCCCACTTCCAGTGCTACATCAACAGAAGCAAAGGGACGGCTGGCCATCTGCTGTCGTTCTCGAAGCAGTTGCTGGAGGGGGTTAAAAATGATCTGTTTAAAATAGGCTTGAAAGCACATTAAACTCAACAATATCTGGTTTCATTTTTGAACAAATGGCACTGAAAATTTAGGAACCATTTATACACATCCATATCAAGAGAGATAAAGATGAAAATTACCTTCTCCCCATGGCCTGGGTTATATTTCCATAGGGACATTAAATGTATAGAGCCTACAAATAACTTTTCCCCTGACCTTCATCCCACAAGCTTAATAAAATGTTCTCAAAAGCACTTTGAAAACCTTGGGTGAGACGTGCTACTTAAATAATAATTAAAAAATGCTATTACAATGACAGCTTATGCCAAATTTTCCCACTCAAAATAACCTATGCTTTTGTCTTAGCTGAAAGAAAATAACAGTACAAATGTCTAAGAAATGATAATGAAAAGTTGTCAAAATGCATGAATAGAGATTAAAGGAACATATACCCTACAAGACTAAGTATTGTAAGATGTCAAGATCCCCTGTCAATTTCTATGGAACTGGTAGGAATCATCATTGTTGGTATTTATAACTTTACTCAAGGCTTCCAAGTTCATTATTTTAAATCAGGAATGATTAATAAATTGTAGAAGTTTTGTGCCTGTGCTTCTAAAGCACCCTTGATATTTTTTCTTTCTCCTTGTACTTATTGTGGGATTTGCCCAAGCTAAAATCAATAAACCTTAAAGTCCCAACCAACTACCAAGCTAATTCATATTTCTGCCTCTCCTTGTAATTATAAAATTCATTAAGTCATGATAAGAAAAAATTGATGGCCAGTACTAGATATTGCAAATCTTGGCCCCTCTCATTCAATACAGCTAATAAAATTATTATTAAATATTAAAGGAAGATGAGAGATGCAATTAAATATTCTTTCAAATGAGAAGAGAATCATATCATTGGAAGAAGGCAGAATCCTTGAACACAATGAATGGCTTTATTATTTATACAGACTTTTAAAGATTCACTGGCTTTAACTTAAAACGTTAACTACTCAGCTCTGCATGCAAATGGATGCAGGCCTCTGTTGCATCATTCATAAGATTCCCTGTGGAAGACAAGGGACACAAGGCAACACCCAGTGGCAGTTTATTATTTACATATTTAACACTTGTGACACAGTGGTGATGGTATTCATGAAATGAGGATCTAAAATATAATCTCAGGCTTTGCTTAACCACTATTTAAAAGAGATATCCACATAATAATATGGGATAGCAGTAATGCAATCGTTAATAGCTTAACTTACTAAATTATACTTTTCCTAGAAGTAATAAATCCATACTAAAAAACTTATACAAAGTAGATAGTAAATGTGATTTAATTATCAAATTATTCCTTTAATATAAATTCAAAATTATTTTATTAAAAATATAGTTGTTAGCAAATAGAATCTGATCTGCACCTCTCAATAGGAGTGGCTAATGGATCTGAAGAGAAAGACTATGCAAAATATAAACACCATGATGAGTGATACTAAAAGGGGAAGACACTGTGCTCTTGGAAATATACACACAGACCAACATGCATACATACCCCCCACCACACACACAAATACACAATCGACCTTTCCCAGAGTAATATACAATTAGCTCTGAGAAAACTGCAAACCATAGTTTGTGTTCACAGTTTTCTAATTTTTATATTAACACATTTTTTTTAAGCGAGAGAGAGAGAGAGAAAGAGAGAATTTTAATATTTATTTTTCAGTTTTCAGCGGACACAACATCTTTGTTTGTATGTGGTGCTGAGGATCGAACCAGGGCCAGATGCATGCCAGGTGAGCGCGCTACCGCTTGAGCCACATCCCCAACCCTATATTAACACATTTTTCCATTTGCATAGGTTCTCCTTAACTTGTACAGGGCATCTCACATGATTAAGTGATTTTTTTAACAAATGAGAAGTTTCTGATTCTTCATCTTGTCTTTTCTATACACCTGAAAGTAAAAGGTCTAGAGTACACAATCAATACACACTACCAAAACTCACAATGTAAATTGATAAACATTCCAAATTCACTAACTTTAGATATTCCCTGGAATATCATATATTATTATAAACCCTAATCCTCATAATAAAAAAAATCAGTGATTAATACTTCTGTTTAATTTTTGAAATTTTATTTGTAGAATGCCAAAGTATTTTTAAAGATTCCAGTTTGTCCTCTGAGCTTTGAGTTTCTATCACATTTTAAGAATTGAGTGCCTGCTACAGTACTTTCTTTATAGACAATGTTTGTTTTTGCCCAGACTTTAACATGGTAGTTTGTATAATACAACATGATGAATGATGATGATAATAACAATAGTAATAATTAGGGCATAAAGAGAGGGTATCAGTAAAGATAGAAACAGAGAATAAGACATACAAATTTCATCTGGGCCACTTAGCAGATTAGTTTGGGGACTCTTGCTGACATAGCTGACTTTCTGACTTGGGAACTAAGGCAACTGTTGTTCCTGCGAAATGGATGAAGAGTGAATCGCATTCTCCCGAAACACTCTTGCTTTGCTGTGGTGACTCGAAAATAATAAAATGGAAGAAATTACAATTATCTTTGCTACCAATTTCTGGCTCTAGTCCTGTCCTTAACACCTGTCCTCCTTCTATCCAATTAATACCTGGATGTATTACTTCCTGCATTTTGCAGAACAAAAGGAAATGTCAACAACATGCTTACAATTTAAATTTGTCAAACAGCATAAACACCAACAAGTGAGTGACACAGACTCTGGATCTGAAGAGCCTGCCTTTGAAGACCAGTTTCCTCCACTTCAGTGGAGCACAGCCAAAAGATTCAGACCTCTGGAAGCCTCACTTCTCCCCGTCTGTAAAGTGGGGTTCACCATAGTACCTACACCTACACCTGTACCACAGGGGACCTGCTTTGAATCCCAGTGTCTCTACTCACTCACTATTGGACCATAACCAAATTACTCAGGCTTTTCAAACACTCATTCCTTCCCTCTATGAAAGGGGAACAACTAGCATCTTCAGGTCCTAAGGTTAGAACTAATGAAGCGATGAACTTGGACCCCTCAGCACAGAGGTGGGCGCTCTGTGAGCACACAATGACTCTTCACAATCATGCTGTTGAATTTCAAGCATTAGTTTTGTCTTTGAAGATGACACACTAATTACCACAAGCCCATTTTCTTTAGCACTGGTGACACATTTTGCTTTACGAGTCTCCCTTTTACCAAATGTTGCAAATTTATGAGACAGTTGGAAAATGTCATTATTGTTGTAAAATGAATTTATATTTGGAACTTCTTGGTGTGCCATTTGTGATGAAAAATGATTAAAAACACAATCTGAAAATTAGGAGAAAATATATAGTACTTTAAGAAATTTTGCAAATTAATTTACTTTATGTGATTGTTTTTTTAAATGAAGTCTAAAAATGTACATCAGTAAGAAGCCAAATAGCACATGTATCTGTTTGTAACTATTCTTCTACTGCCAATTATGCAGCAGAACTCTAAAACCAAGAGAACAAGTTGATCATAATACAATAGATTATAATCATGCTGTCATAAACATTGATGTGAGGAAAATTTAAAAATTAAAGAGATGATCTTAGTATCATATTAGTTGTCCAAAATAACTATTACTATTCAAAATCTCTTACAGACCACACATGGAATTAAAAGTAATGTGAAAATCCACTTAAACTTGACAACTAGGTGTAATAATTGCTCCTATCAAATTTATACATGAATACAGATAATTCTTCCTCTTCCTCCCTTTACTTCAAATCCTGTATTATTTCCCAAGTTCACATTAGACACATTCCTACTATGACAAGGCACATAGTCTCTAATAAACTGTGGGACAATGACTCTCCAAATGCACATGCACACAATACACTTGTTCCTGCCATAGGCTCCTCTCATCTCTGTGGGAAGAGGTTCCCACACATCCTCCTCCTTCACCTCCAGATACCCTTCTGTTTCACCTCTGCTACCAGCTTTCACTATATTAGCATGATGCTGCTTCTTTTTCTTTTCTAGAATCTTCTTTGAGGTCAAAAGTTATTTTTGGCTATTTCTTAACCCCCAAGCACTTAGTGGATATTCAATAGGAATGGACTATGAACATGTGAATAATTTAAAGCATAAAATTTTGCATCATATTAAAAAGGGTAAAGGCAAGTTTTAAAATTGATTTTAATTATGATTAAATTTAAAAACTAGGATGAATCCTTTGATATTATGGACTTTATGTCTTATATTCCAAAGTAGGTTGGCATTTTTTTTAATGGGGCAGTTTTGTGGATCTGTATTTCAAATCTACATCAGGCCCGTATGGTTCTTCACCTACCTTACTGCAATTAAGGATTAATGGAAAAGCTGTCATAAAACCATCCCAATGCATTAGTATATCTAACAGCAATAAATTCCTAAAATTTTGGAAAGTTATAAAAGGAGAAATTAAAATGATTTTTCATTGGTCTTGAGTTTATGTACTGAAATGAACCAAGAGCTTGAATCAGTGATTAACAAACTTTATAAAACAGGTGTTTCTATTATCAACACAAACACATCTAACAGAGCAACAATAAAAACAGTAGATTTTTCTTTTGGTGTTATAATAGTATAAAGAAATAAAGAGTTCTGAAATACCTTTCAGAACCATCAAAGCAGGAGAGTATATGATTCTATCATTTTACATAACTAGATCTTCAAGGCACAAGGCTCTTGTTCAGAGATATTGGGAATCTTTTGCTTCCAGTCTTCTAATCTGAGGCTGGTTTTTCTGGATAGTGGTGTTAGTCCTTTATGGTAGTGGTCTGGCAAGCTGTCTTTATTCAGGTTACTCCGATTACTTTTTTCTAGGTCTCTACAATTTTTGAACAACTGGGGATGTGCTTACTTTTGAAATACTGTTGTTTACTTAGAAATGAAAAATTTCAAGTAGCTTTCTGATGGGTTTTCACTGAGTTTATTGAAAATATTCACTTCCATTGATTTTAAAATGTCTTTGCCAATTGATATTTTTGCAATATTTGTACTAATTTGTAAAATAAACTTCAGCGACTGCCCAGAAGGGCCCCAATCCATGGTAGTACCTGCTCTTGGTACTACCATGAAGCTTGATACCAGACAGAGAAAGAATAAAGAAAGAATGGAAAATGTTCCCAGAATTTTCATTAAAATGTAAGTAAAATAAAGTGATAATAGTTTATGTTAGCTCATGCAGGTGCACAACATATAATACACACACAAACATATTGCAGGGGCATGCCAATGTATGTGTAAAAGCACAATCATGAAAATGCATATAAATTATACAAATTCTAATTCAAAGTAAATACATTATAATTCAAATTAAAACTTAGACATGTGAAAGGCCAAATTAAAGATTAAATAATGTCAGCAAATGTCTTTGCTGTCATTTGGATAACACATCATATTTTTGGTATGAGTTAGACACAATCTTCATAGATTTTTGGACCTGTAAGGAACCTCATAGATTCAGTAGGCCAGCAATTTTCAACCTAGACACCTAGACACTAAAGGGCACATAGACAATGCATACAAAGTCCATAAACTTGTCACTAAAAACTTTTTTTCCTACAATTTCAGTAGTTTCAATCATTTAACTTAGTGCTGTCTTTGGAAGTTAACTGCTCCTCAGTCAGAACCTAAATATAAGTATACTGTAAATTCTTTCAACAAACAAGTCAGTTCACATATATTAATGTTTAAAAGCAGAATAGAGTATGTTCAGAAAGCAAGTGAGAAAGTCACTTTAGAATTTCTGACATCCCTATGTGTAAGAAATGAACTTGAAAATTATTTTAAAGGCAGAATGGATTTAAAACTCAAACATCTAATTCTAAAATTTCCTTTCATTTCTTTGCTTAAGCTAGCTTACTGGTTCTCACACATTGGTTTTTATGCAAACTTTGGTGTACATGCAATGTCACCTATACTGTGTACAGAATGATCTGGTCTCTACAAGATATCAGACTTATACACTCATTTTAGATTATAATTTCAATGTAAGATTAGTTTCCTGGAACTCTGGAACTATCAATATTAACAAGAGCGTGATGGTAAAACTATCTGGTCAGACCTTATTTTCATGTAGTAAGGTCCTTAAAAGGCTTTTTTTACTGAGAGAAGTGAAATACACTATATCTGATTTTATAAGTATGGGCATTTTAAATATGGACTGTCTTGGTTTAGGTTATTTTAGGAACTATCAAAGAAAATAAAGTATAAAGATCCTCTTCTTCACATATTCATAGTTACGCATTTTTAGTTAAATGTCTAAGATTGAAAGCAGTACTTCTTTCATGGATGGTTCTTCCCCATGGAAAGTTGAAGTCAAGAAGATTGAGGAAATACCTACCAACTGTGTGTTTATATGTCAACCACCATAAGTCTTCATGGAAAATGAGTTTAATTTATAAGGGAGAGTTTACCAAAATTTGAATTTTTCTCAAAACAAAAGCTGTATCTTGAAGCATTACACAAGGTTGCATATCAAATAAGTTGAAGCTTCATATCACTGTATAGACCTTGGTAACATTTTGTTTGGAAAGATGAAGATGGTTATTGGTGTGAAACAAACAACAAATAAAAACCAATATATCTGTCAAATTATCATATCCACTCCCGAAATTGCAAATATTTGCTTCCATTTTTTCCTAATATTTTGAAGTAAATTAGGAAATAATTGGAAGCTTCATCATTTCTCTTTAAATGAAACACTAACCCTCCTTATCAAAGCCAACTCCCTAGTTTTCATCAACTGTGTGTTTGTTGACTTCATTTATAAATATTCCCAACGTATGAGGACTTTTGAGAAGAGGTGTGTCACCAGGGGTGGGCCCTGGAAGGACTCATCCTCCCAGAGCCCACCCTCCTCTCTCTGCTTCCTGGCTGCCATGAGTGGAACAGTACTCTCCCTGCCCTTCTGCTGCAATGTGTTGCCTCACCTTGGACTCAGAGCCATGGACTTGGCTGACCATGGACTACAACTCTGAAACCGTTAGTCAAAAACAAATTTCCCCTCTTCTAAATGGTTCTTGCCAGGTATTTTGGTTACAGAATTTTGAAAAGTTAATGCAGAAATACACCTTTTTGTCCCCCAGTGAGAAAGGAAGCACTGTACATCATGTGGTAGATCTCTTTATGAATTAGCAATAACAAAATAATTCTCAGAAAGTTTTATGACCTTGTCAAGAAATCTCATTATAGATTGGAAGCGGATTATGAAGTTCTTTGCTTAGCATTCCAAAGAAAGATTTGAAGAGTTTAGACTAAAATCATGAGCTGATTTTTTTCCCTCTGTTTTCTTTCTTTAAAAAACTAAAATCCCATTCTTAAAACAATTTTATGGAGAGTACATTCATACCTGCACTTAACTTGATGAATAAATTTTACTATAATCATTCATTAATTAAACTCATTTTTAATGAATTAATACTACATGCCAGATACTTCTCTGGGAATTGATCTCTCTCTCTCTCTCTCTCTCTCTCTCTCACACACACACACACACACACACACACACGTACATATCATAGACTTTTCTAAAACATCTACTGGGAGGCTATAGGCAGACAAGTGTCAGACAATATATTTTGATATTGAAGGAAGGATTTATGTACCCTTGAGTTGAAAGTAATAAAGCCTCAGTGGGAAAAGCCTGGGCTATCTGTAAAAATTTTGTACAATTTTTCAAAGCTTACTTTGGGCAATTTTAAAATTAAAATTTAGATTCATAATCCCTTCTTTGTTGACATAAATGTCATCACTAACACAGACTTTGCCAAAGATGATTTCATTTCAGGATAAAAGAAATCATACAAAATGGATTCATCCAGAAGAGTTTTAAAAACTCTGCCACTGAATGACGCAAGACTGTCCTTTCTGGTGAACAGTGTAAAATGCAACAGACCTCTGCAAGAGAGTAGTAGTTTTGTCTTATTTTTATTCTTGTTGACATCAAGTCAAAAAGAAATGCTATTACCAATTTCAAAGATTACTCTGGCTGGGCATGGTGGCACACACCTAGAATCCCAGTGGCTCAGGAGGCTGAGGCAGGAGGATCCTGAGTTCAAAGCCAGCCTCAGCAACTTAGCAAGGCCTAAGCAACTCAGTGAGATGCTGTCTTTAAATAAAATACAATAACGGGCAGGGGATGTGTTTCAGTGGTTAAGCCCTCCTGGGTTCAATCCCAGTTTAAGAAAAGATTACTCTGGTGGGCACTTAAAAATCATATTAAATGGCATATGTGTTTTATTTGTTCAACATTGACTTATATGAACAAGTAAAGAAAATATTACCAAAAAATGTAATGGGAAATGTAAGATGGTAGGGAGAGAGTAGGGAGGGGAAGTACTTGGAGTAGGGTGGTAACAGTTCTAATAAGAAATGGCATTTGGCATTTGTTTTTTAAGGATTGGCTAGCTTCACTTAGCATAATCTGCTCTAATGCCATCCATTTCCCTGCAAAATCCATGATTTTGTCATTTTTTAGTGCTGCGTAATACTCCATTGTGTATAAATGCCACAGTTTTTTAATCCATTCATCTATTGAAGGGCATCTGGGTTGATTCCAAAGTCTAGCTATTGTGAATTGTGCTGCCATGATCATTGATGTGGCAGTATCCCTATAGTATGCGCTTTTAAGGTCCTCAGGGAATAGACCGAGAAGGGCGATAGCTGGGTCAAATGGTGGTTCCATTCCCAGCTTTCCTAGGAATCTCCATACTGCTTTCCATATTGGCCGCACCAGTTTGCAGTTCCACCAGCAATGTACAAGTGTACCCTTTTCCCCACATCCTCGCCAGCACTTATTGTTGCTTGACTTCATAATGGCTGCCAATCTTACTGGAGTGAGATGGTATCTTAGGGTGGTTTTGATTTGCATTTCTCTGACTGCTAGAGCTGGTGAGCATTTTTTCATGTACTTATTGATAGATTGTATGTCCTCCTCTGAGAAGTGTCTGTTCAGGTCCTTCGCCCATTTGTTGATAGGGTTGTTTGTTATCTTGTTGTTTAATTTTTTGAGTTCTTTGTATATTCTGGATATTAGGGCTCTATCTGAAGTGTGAGGAGTAAAGATTTGTTCCCAGGATGTAGGTTCCCTATTTACCTCTCTTATTGTTTCTCTTGCTGAGAAAAAACTTTTTAGTTTGAGTAAGTCCCATTTGTTGATTCTAGTTATTAACTTTTGTGCTATGGGCGTCCTATTAAGGAATTTGGAGCCCGACCCCACAATGTGTAGATTGAAGCCAACTTTTTCTTCTATCAGGTGCAGAGTCTCTGATTTGATATCTAGGTCCTTGATCCATTTTGAATTTACTTTTGTGCATGGCGAGAGAAAGGGGTTCAGCTTCATTTTGTTGCATATGGATTTCCAGTTTTCCCAGCACCATTTGTTGAAGATGCTATCCTTTCTCCATTGCATGCTTTTAGCGCCTTTATCAAATATAAGAAAGTTGTAATTTTGTGGATTGGTCTCTGTGTCCTCTATTCTGTACCATTGATCCACCTTCCTGTTTTGGTACCAGTACCATGCTGTTTTTGTTACTATTGCTCTGTAGTACAGTTTGAAATCTGGTATCGCTATACCTCCCGATTCACACTTCCTGCTTAGAATTGCTTTTGCTATTCTGGGTCTTTTGTTTTTCCATATGAATTTCATGATAGCTTTATCTATTTCTACCAGAAATGCCGTTGGGATTTTGATTGGCATTGCATTGAACCTGTAGAGAACTTTGGGTAATATCGCCATTTTGATGATGTTGGTTCTGCCTATCCATGAACAGGGTACATTTTTCCATCTTCTAAGATCTTCTTCTATCTCTCTCTTTAGGGTTCTGTAGTTTTCATTGTATAAATCTTTCACCTCTTTTGTTAGGTTGATTCCCAAGTATTTTATTTTTTTTGAGGATATTGTGAATGGGGTGGTTTTCCTCATTTCCATTTCAGAAGTTTTGTTACTGATATACAGGAATGCCTTTGATTTATGCGTGTTGATTTTATATCCTGCCACTTTGCTGAATTCATTTATCAGTTCTAGTAGTTTCTTTGTAGACCCTTTTGGGTCTTCTAAGTATAGGATCATATCGTCCGCAAATAGTGATATTTTAAGTTCTTCTTTTCCTATTTTTATGCCTTTAATTTCTCTTGTCTGTCTAATTGCTCTGGCTAGTATTTCAAGGACTAAATTAAATAGAAGTGGTGAGAGAGGGCATCCCTGTCTTGTTCCAGATTTTAGCGGGAATGCCTTCAGTTTTTCTCCATTTAGAATGATGCTAGCCTGAGGCTTAGCATATATAGCTTTTACAATGTTGAGGTAAGTTCCTGTTATCCCCAGTTTTTCTAGTGTTTTGAACATAAAAGGATGCTGTACTTTGTCGAATGCTTTTTCTGCATCTATTGAGACGATCATATGGTTCTTATCTTTAAGTCTATTGATGTGGTGAATAATATTTATTGATTTCCGTATATTGAACCAACCTTGCATCCCAGGGATGAATCCTACTTGATCATGGTGCACAATTTTTTTGATATGCTTTTGTATTCGATTCGCCAGGATTTTATTGAGAATTTTTGCATCTATGTTCATTAGAGATATTGGTCTGTAGTTTTCTTTCTTTGAATTGTCTTTGTCTGGTTTCGGGATCAGGGTGATGTTGGCCTCATAGAATGAATTTGGAAGAGCTCCTTCTTTTTCTATTTCTTGAAATAGCTTGAAAAGTATTGGTATTAATTCTTCTTTGAAGGTTTTGTAAAACTCCGCTGTATACCCATCTGGTCCAGGGCTTTTTTTGGTTGGTAGTCTTTTGATGGCTTCTTCTATTTCTTCCTTTGTTATTGGTCTGTTTAAATTGTGTGTGTCTTCCTGACTCAATCTGGGCAGCTCATATGTCTTCTTTGATATAAAGAGAGCAACTAAGATCAGAACAGGGAAGAAGAGCATGAGGAAAAGATTAACATTAAACAGAGACGAGTGGGGGGAGAGAAAGGGAGAGAGAAGGGAAACTATGGAAATGGAAGGAGACCCTCATTGTTACACAAAATTACATATAAGAGTTTGTGAGGGGAAAGGGGAAAAAAAAAACAAGGGAGAGAATTAAACAACAGCAGATGGGGTAGAGAGGGAAGATGAGAGGGAAGGGGAGGGGGGATAGTAGGGGATAGGAAAGGTAGCAGAATACAACAGTCACTAATATGGTATTATGTAAAAATGTGGATGTGTAACCGATGTGATTCTGCAACTTGTATTTGGGGTAAAAAATGGGAGTTCATAACCCACTTGAATCAAATGTATGGAAGATGATATGTCATGAGCTGTGTAATGTTTTGAACAACCAATAAAAAAAAAAAAACTAAAAAAAAAAAAAAAAAAAAAAAAAAAAGAAATGGCATTTGCCCTGAAACCTTGAGTAGTCAATCAGAGTAGGCAAGCATCCCTCAAATCCCCAATAGATTAACATAGAAAAGTTTACTTCTTGCTTACACAGGATCTATTGGTCTAGCTAATGCCCAACTGGTAATTCAGCAACACCATCGGCATCAATTTTGTGGTTTTCCAGCTAAGCCCAGAATTCCATAGTGTCTTGACAGAAAAAGAGATCAATGAATCGTGCATAAACTTTTCAATTCTTCACCCAGGAAGGATGCTCATCACTTTCCAGAAATAGTCACACAGCTCAACCTAATTACACAGGAGACAGAGAAGGGAGCAGAGCAAATGGAATACTAGATGAGTGGAACAAAGAAGGACAGAATAGAACATTTCAGGCAGAAGAGTCAGCAAGCAAGAAAGTTCCTCAGGCAAGTCAAACTTGAATTTTTCAGAAACAAAAAGAAAGCAAAGTCTAAATAAGCCAGATGGCGAGAAGCAGAATGGCCCAACAACAACACTGGCTTTATCAATGTCAAAAGAAAGCAAAATTACACCTCTACATTATCAGGAACATAGGAGCTGAATAAATCATATTCGTTAGTTTTTAAAACATAATTTCTCATTACAGTGATCAGAGAATACATTCCTATGTTGTTAAAAGTAGCTTGGCACAAAAGGGTGCAAGAAATAAGCTTTATCATCCTCAAATAAAGTAATTTAATATATAGCTAGGAAAACAGCAACAGCAGTTAATCTCAAATACAATGAACCTAGCTCTCCCAATAAGTATCAAAAGGTCATTTTTTGTACATAACCTTCTTTAATACAAAAGGCCAGGTGGTTGTAATTTACCTGAGCAAATCAAAATGAGCAAAGGATGGGTACTGAAAAGGTCATTTGAAAGCTAGATCCCCAGATTGGATGTTAATACTCAGAACTCCTCAAAGAGCAAAAAAATGGGGAAGCTGGGTAATTTCAAATTTTAAAACCTACTACTTAAAAACAAATGTTCTCAACTAGAATGCTTCACTGTCATGCTGTAGGATATATTACTGGCCCAACTTAGAGGTCTGAGTTGTGAGAGAAATGCTTGTCCTGCTCTCAAAAAAAGAGCAAATGAATGCTGTGTTTGATGTCATGAGGTGCATAAGACCATCCAGTCAGCCTCGATGAGTGGAAATATAAAAGCAGCTGATTATAACAGAAACAACACGAGGACTCCACTTGCCTGCCAGTAATTTATGACTGGAGGCTCCTGCTACAACAGAATCCCTCAGCAGTTCCCCTCCTCCTCTTAAGAAGTAATTTGGGAAAGATCAACCCCCTCCCCATTCTGAGAATCAATACAATGCTCAGGATTCTATTCTGAACCACTACATTAGCAAGCTTCCAGGTTATGAAAATCTAAATGCACATAATATGGTTAGTTTTTTTCATCAAGTGAAGGAAGGAGTTTGTGTTGAATACTTGGGTTACTTGTGACTATAATTTTGAAGTTCTTCAAGAGATAATTAAATCTCCCTAGGTAAGTAAATGACCCAAATGCTGGCAGTTTCCTCTTAATCACTATTCTAAAATATTTTTTTTCTTAAAAGGAAAATGTGATTATTTTTCAATTAGCTAATGGAGTCATTTTCAGTTCAATATTTAGAAACTTTAAAAATGGTTCTTTTGTAAAATGTTCCTTTGTTAAAACATCTGCTAATTAAAGTTTTTAAAAGCCTCTGTTAGAATATACCTATGGTGTTCATTGACAAATTGGTGTGATAAATGAATATGGAGTCTTATATTCAATATTTTGTGAAAGGAGGCATGATATAATTAAAATAAACTAAATTCAATTGTTTGAATTTTTAATATGATGGGCATTTTGAGGCAGGACTAATACAAATTGGTTTTCTTATGTACTTAGAAAAGTGCGTTAAACCACAAAAGTCAGAATGTAAGAAAGTCATGGTCATAACAGACTCACTGGAATGATTCATTCTCTGAGACGGATGGACTCCTAGGGGTTACCTAGTCCAGTGTTCTATGCAAGCAGGGTCAAAGCTTTCTGATCAGTGGTCATCTAGCAAAGGACCACGTTTTACTAAGTCAGCATAGCACTATTGTTCATTATACTAAACAAAAATTATATTCTTGAACTCTTTGTAGATCATTAAATTTAGGCAGTGTGTTTCCAATTTTATTTACTGAAATTCTTTTGAAAATATACTAGATATTTGAAAATCTTTCTCACATCTTCAAATTAAACAGTCCTAATATCTTAACATTTTCATTCATTATTTATGTAACAAACAGTTATGGACTATTCCAATGTTCTGGGAAAAGGGCCAGGCACTGGCATTTAAGAGTTATGAAACACAGTCTTGCCCTCAAGGGGCTTACTCATCCTCTCATGAGTATGGCAGAATTGTTTCTCATATAACATAGTTTTCACTGTTTAGTTTTTAAATGTTCCTCTTAAAATATAAAATGAACATAATATTCTAGATATGATCTGACTAGCATAGACTATGATAGAAAACTACATTTCTTACCCTAAAGTAATTTGCATTTTTTCCTTTATCAAAATAGTATTTTTATGTTTTACTTTTAGAATCACTCTATGTTTCTGGCCCTAATCAATGTTTCTAGGTCTTTCTGACATAACCTTTAATCAAGACAAGTCTTATCCAGTTAGCACTTGTATGAATGAATTTTTAAAACCAAATTCAGAACTTTACATTGGCATTTATAAATTTTTCATGTTTTCTTATTGTTATTTTGTTAACCCATTTTTCCTTGAGTGTAGAATTCTCTTTGAATCTTGAATTTCTGACATGTTAATTTCGTTCCTCCCAGGGTCATTTGCGTTGAGCCTCTCTAATGCCTTCCCTTGATTAGATCAACATCTTCTGCTGGCAAAGAACATTCAATACAGTGAGCTGCCATATTCGTTGGCCTCTAAGGCAAACTACACAAGTCTCTAATAGAATGACTTTGGCCTTTTCACATTCCAGAGTTCCCTCCCTACAGTTGCACAGGTAGAACAGATAAAGTATACAGATTTCAAAGCACTGACTTTGTTTTCACAGGCTATGTCCCCTCTGAAAAACAAGACACCTATGGTACCTAAGGAGATCCTTAGCTAGGAGACTAGGTACACTTTCCTTTATTTTCAAACCTAGTGAAATCACCCTTTGCTCACTGCAGAAACACCTACAAAATGTATCCTCCTAAACACTGCTCTGAAGTCCACCTTTTTGGATCATTTGTTGCCGAATTAAAATTTTTATTCTTTGTATACATAGAGCATGAATAGTGGGTCCCGAAAGGGGGTAACTAACTGTAAGAGGTGTCCATATTTCCGTCTTAGCCAATCTCTCAGCAACTGATGACTAAGCAGCTTTCTTAGCTCTTTCAGTCTCATAGACTAAGAATGCATTGGAATACTCAACCTCTCCCTCTGTATCTCCACTGCTTCACCTATTGATGGGTACACATCTTCCCAGATTTACTGATTTATGAAAATTCCTATTGCCAAGAAATATCTGATGATAGAGTTGTTTTTCCTTTACCATACATATTTTCACTTCTCACCAATATATTCTATGTAACTAATAATTAACCTATACTTTCCCTTTATTCTTATCTAATATATTTCCTCTCTGACAACTTGCCCATAAATCTTTAAATTTTATAATCAAGTCATTTATTTCTTAGTTGATGAAAATTTTAAATGGATCAGAGAAAAGAAATGAATCCTTTATTACCATATTAAAGCCCTTTCTCTAGAAACAGACACTTATGGAGCAATCAGCAATGAATCTATTGACCTGTTGGGGTCTCTGGTAAAACTTCCACTAAGTAGACCTTATTATCCACCTGGGATTTTGTACAAATTGAAAAATAAAAAGTGAAGATAATGACCATAATATCATCTTTATTATTGATGCTGTTTATTGCCTTCAAATTTACAATTTAAACAAATGACTCCACTTCCTTAGGGACAGAATATGTCATGGGCAGTCTAACAAAGATGATCAGTGGGCTTCAACCAGGCCCAAAGCCTTAAGGTGCAGCTCTCCCTCAGCAGGTACAACTGGGGCAATGACTTAATTTGTAGAAAAGGAAGCCTGAAATTATTGGGCAAAACAATATTTGCTATTATTAAACTACAAAGAAGTCCAGATACTACATCTAGATCTAGCTCTAGCTCTAACAGAACCAGAAAGAGTTATATGGTTTGTATTAGGCCTAAGTAGTCACACTAGTTACTTTGCATAAAATTTCATTTTGTGTTTCTTCCTTGACTACCCTATTAAAATTTCAATTTTTATCTCTTCAACTGCCAATATTTCTCTTCCCTCTTTTGTTTTCTCCATCATATTCTCGATAGAATGGCATGCTATGTATTTTGCTTATTGTTTGTCTAAAATCTGTCTCCCTACTGATAGTACAGGGATTTTTACTTATGTTAAAATCTCGACATCTAACAAGAATCTGATCATGGCAGATGCTCAATAGATAATTGCTGAATTAAAGAATTCATTGAGAACCAAGGAGGAACCTATTGATGATCATTAAAATAAAGTAGCTTGAGCACAGGTTCAAGATCATTCTAAATCGTGTGGTTTCAGGTTGTCTTTGAATTCCATAATTACATATGAAAAACATATTTACTGTCAAAATGTCACAGGAAATAAAATAAGACTGAAGTGCCTTCTGGTTTGTCACGATTTAGTCAGTGCTATTCACCAAATACGTCACTCTAGGTTTAGTATTGGGGTGAACAGAAAAAAGGAATCTGAATGAGATGTATTTGGGGCTGACACCATTATGAATTTCTAAATTTTGCAAGATGGCAGTAGTGACTTTCTAAGAAATAAGTATAGAAAATGTCCAATTACCATTTGCTTTGGGGTTGTTTTCCACTCAGATATATAAACTCATAGGACATGAGTTTAGGACAGTTTTTAAAGACTAATAGGCAACCTGGAAAGATTAAAACCAAGATTTCTCAGTCTAGCCTTCTCCCCTCATATGTCATTGAGTCTCGGGTATGGTGTTCAACCATACTAAAAACTAAGTATAGGCAACATTGTTTTGCCTAAGATAACTTGTCTAGGGATTGATTCTATTTTCTAAATTTTGTGAATATGAGATCAGTCACAAAATAATTAATGAAGTTGCTTAATATATCCCGTTCCAACCCATTTCAGAGGCTTCCAAGTATAAAAATCAAAACTGACCACAAATGGGAACCTGGGAGAATACCCAAAAAAGCCAATGGACTTGGCTCCTGAGTGCTAAAGGCAAGAGAGCCGCCTTGTAAAACTGCTGGTCTCTTCCCTCAGGGTGTATGACCACTTCCATGGTTGACCACAGGTCTTGTGCTTAAGTCCAGGGTGCTAAGAGAACAAAGAGTTGGGGCAAAGCTTTTGCCACTCCTAACTCCCATGAGGGGTATTGTCCATAAACACTCCCCTAGCTTCTTTCTGGTTCTTTATTGTGCTCATCAGGAGTGTTGATTTCACAGATGCACTGGGGTATATTCAACCCACGTCTGCCTTTCACCCCCAAAGCTAATCTGACTGTAAACAATGTGGTTTCTGCTCTGATTCTCTATCTCAGAAATTCTTATCTGAGAGGAACCACATGCCATAATCTCACATTATCCAGGGTAGATGACTAAATCTGCCTAATTCGGGGGTTCAGAGTCAGCAAGCTCATTTGGTTTATGGACCCAGTCATATCCTTCAGCATGGTCTTTATCAGTAATAAAGATGATTTATTGACCAATACTTGCCAATTAATTATTTAGTTTACATTTGTTTAGAATCCAGAGAAGGGCTCAAGTTTTTGTTTCCCGCTCCCCACCCGAGAAACCACCAACAAGAACTCAGTGTCCACATTTCCATCTATTTTAGGAGAACATTGTATATTCTCAGATGCCTTGATAAGATCAAGATGAATCACGGCTGCAGCACACACACCGCGCTGTTTCAGTCATGTTATCCTAATGTTTGTACGTTTTGACTTTCTAAAACTTATTGCTCTTATGAATAAATTAATACATGAATTAATGATTAATTAGGGTATTTTATTTTAGAATTTGTTGCCATGTGATAAAGCTTTTCTGTAAACATTTTGAAATCAATGTTGCTAAAATCTAGGATGTGTATGACCTCCCTCTATTCCTTTTCCTATTATATACTCTAAATGACATGATCAGTTTTCTCTCTCCCAGGACGTCCACATCCCCAACCTACTTGGTCATTTCTTTCACTATTCTCTCTGCTTTCTGAAAGTTGGAGCTGTCGGCCCAGCACATCAAGAATGAATCACATCTTCAGCTTTCAGAAGTATGTCCAAACACTTTCTATTCCCCTACAATTACTCTATCTTGACTCACAGCCAGTTTTGTAACCTATCTGTGGGACAAAGACAATTTACCACAGATCATACAATTAATGATTATACTTTCAGCTCAAGGGAGATATTTTGGAGTGAATTCAAGTGCAATACTCTTAAGAATAACCATCTCTAAAATGTAAATAATCTGATTCATGTTTCCTTTTCCATTTATTGTACTCCTATCAATACTACCTTGGCTCAGTGACCCTCCAAGTCAGGACTATCACACAAACAATAAATAACTTAGTGATGAAATACATGTTTCAAAGCTTCTAAATTGCATTTGGTCTCTGCATGCTTTTAGTGCTATTTTATCTTTTTCTTTTAATATAAGGTTAAATGACTTCCTTGGGTGAAGAACACTCTATATTATAGCCAATCAATCATCAGACAATTGAGACCCCCTCCACAATGCAAGCCATTTTGCTAAGACTATAGAGAATAGTAAGAACTAGGACAAAGTACTTGTCTTCCAGATTTATAGTCTACCTAGAAAATTGAGATTTAGAGTTAAATAGATGATTTTAATGACAGAATAAGTCAGAAATGCAAATGTGCAATCAGATGTCAAATAAGTGGCACAGCAAGTACTATGATTTCAGGAAAAGCCATTGCTGTGCATGTGAGAAGTACCACGGCCTGTGATAAGGCGATGCTTAAAGGATGCATAAGACTGAAAAACTGCTGTATGATAATTAAATGATAATTTGGGTCAGAATTATTCTTTAATTTCACAATTCTCTAAGTTTTATGACTACAAATGCCTGAGCATTATTTCTTCTCATTTGTTAAACTACCGTTGCTTTCCTTTCCTCCCTTTTTTCTTTTCAACTCTCTCAAATTTTCTCATCTATGAATCCCATAAATCTTTATTCGCCCTGCCACAAGACATAAGTTTTCACCCTTTATACTACTGGTATAAGCATATGATACCAATGTATGAAAAACCTAACTAAATTTGCATCTATCATTTATTTGACACAAGCTTTGCTGGCCGTATGATGCAAGCTACAGTCATTGAACATGCAAGGTATCTAAATGTGTGACATGTCCAGATAACAACTGAATTCTACCACTGTGGTAGATATTTTAGGGTTTCTTAATTAAGAATCACCTTTTTTGTTTAATGAAAATTTGAAGACCAGGAGGTCAAAATTTAAAAATAATATTAAAGTTATTGGAAAATGAATTAATTTTTATAAATACTATTAAAATGTTCCTGAAGATCTAACTGGTTTTTGCTAACTTTCAACCAACTCTTCTCTTCATCAGTAATAAAATTAATGAACATAACATAAATTATTATTAAACCCATTGAATGCTACAGTTATCAACAAAGCACATGGGTTTGTTTCCTTTCTGGGACTCCCAAGTAAACAATTATAATTTACTTTCCCAATTCATTGCCTGCTTTCCTTAAAAAAGTGAAATGATTAGCCAAGCAAATTTTATTCTAATTTTAATATTGTCTTGACTTCAAGATCGACTAAATCCATATTTTAATTCAAGTTAGAAATTGCTGTAAGCTCATCAGTCTAACATATACCACAGATACTAGCAAAAAAACAGAGCCAATAGAGTTTAAATGCTACATTTTAGCAATTCTCTTAGTAATTTCTTAGTATTTCATCTTGAACTTACAATAACATTTATGATAATTTAGTATATCCTGATGACATAAAACATTTAATTGGAAACGATGCAAACCTACCTTCAGAGAATAAATGTATCAGATCTGCTAAGACTTTCTCTAGTGCAAATGAAAGAAGAGGAACATCAAGTATAATCTCACTGAAAGTATGCCCCCTTCCTATAAAAAAAAAATTCTCAGCCTTTTCAAAGGAAGAGCATGGAAAAGGAAGCAAGAGTTTACAAATACTCAAACATATATTCTTTTATACTTATACACCTTTTTGTTAATATAGTAATTCTCTTTAGGAAGATCACACTTGTGAAAGTGAATGTGTCTTCACAAGAACCTTGCAAGTTCAGGCTCCAATTTTTTGCAGTGAAAAGTGAGTCACACAGCAAATATGGGACTTGCTAAAGGTTAAAGACAAAACAACTGTTGTTAATAGAGTCATTTTTACTCTCATTGTCTTTCTATTGGCAGAAACAACACCTTGAATCTGCTCAAAATAAGAAGCTAGAGAATCTACACTGTTCCATTCTGTGATCCCTGCCACCTTTAGAAATGACATTGATCTTCCCAAATGTTTATTTTCTTTCATAATATTAGTGCAGCTGGCTAATGATGATTTTATTTGCATCTTATTATATATGTAACAACTTAAAAGGAAAGAGATTAATAAGACAAATTAGTAAATAAGAGCACATCAAAGAATATTTTAAAATTATTTTTTAGTTATTGATGTACCTTTATTTATTTCTGTGTGGTGCTGAGGATTGAACCCAGTCCCTCATACATGCTGTCAAGTGTTTCTGCCACTGAGCCAGAATCCCAGCCCCTCAAACAAGATTTTTACCTAATTCACAGACTTAAACTAATGAGGCACACTGTTAAAGAGTGCTTAGAGAATGCAACTGACTTGGCCCTTTTAGAAAGCCATTTGCTAACAGGTATCAAAATTATCCAAAATGCATGTCTTTGACCTAGTAATCCCACTGCCATCAATGAAATAATGAGAGATACAGCAAGATTCATTACTTCCTTAAACAAAATGGAATATCAAAAAGGAAAACACTGTATTATCATTAAAATATTTTCAAAGAACTTGTAATGACATTTTGAAATGTTAGGCATCTAATTTTATGCAAAAATGCAGAAAATAAATAAATTAATATTTCTATGGATACATAAATATACATATATTAAATCATATATATTATGATAAAAATAAGATTTGGAATGATGCTTTCTTTAGGTTGAAGGACACAGAGAGATATAATAGAGAAGGATCAATAAAATAAATCTGATATTTTCAATGAGGTTCAAAAAACATGAAATCACTTATATACCATCTACAACTATATATTTATGGCTGGAATATACAAGAAAGTTTTATCTTTAGAACATGAATTGGAATTTATATTTTGCCCAACTTTTCTTTAAGAGGGAAGAATAATATTATTTTGTGCCACTGAATTATTTACATTGTTACTGTAAGAATGCAAGATTTGGGGGCTGGGGTTGTGGCTCAGTGGTAGAGTGCTTGCCTAGCATGTGTGAGGCACTGGGTTCGATCCTCAGCAACATAAAACATAATAATAAAGGCATTGTGTCCATCTACAAGTACAAAAATTTTTTTAAAAAGAATGTAAGATTTGGGGAAACAAAAACAATCCAGTAATAATTAATAACATCTGCTATTTTAGAAATCTGGCATATTTACATCTTCTACTTATATATTACATGATACTATAAAAGTGGCAAAGGTTAGTACTTCCCTGAGATTTCTAGAAGTCTTGTATATGAATACTTATAATTGTGATAAATAATTGACCCTATTCAATAAAACTTAGTAAACCCATAAGAAGTTACTAGAGAAACAGAAGGATGCAAAAAGATTGGAATAATCTGTGAAGTAGAAAATGCGTAATAGTTGATTTTAGAGCTAAAGTAGTTATTTGTTTCAGAGAACATTAAAGTAGCTCATGGGACAGTTCTTAAATCTGATTATGTTTGACTGTCTCATCAGAAATGGCCTAGTATGGTGAAAGTTCACTTGAACCCAAACTGCATGGCAGTATAACTGACTGTACATTGGGGTATTTAACAATGTATGCTAAGAATATAGTGACAAAGTTTGCCATCTAATGGTCAGAGTGTGATACAAGGGGACATCTTTACATACACTTGTTCATGTCCAAACTTAGAAAGTGTCTAAAAATAAAAAGGTAATATAGGTACTAGAAAGTTCATGGATAAATTTGAAGCCAAGGCAGAGAAAAATGTGTGCTGTGACTTGGTCAGAGAGCAGCTGTGGCAGGCTGAACAATGCTCCTCAAGGATGGACAGGTCCTGATCCCTGGAACCCATGAAAGTTCTCATGTGGCAAAAAGGATTCTGCAGAGCATTTTGAGATGGGAAGATTTTCATGAATGACCTGGATGGCTCCTAAATGTGATGATTGTGCCCTTATAAAATTGAAGGCAAAGAGAGATTTGACTACAGAAAATGACAATAAAGGCAATTTGTCCACTGAAACAAGATGTAGTACTCTGAAGATAAAGGGTCCAGAAGCCAAGGAATGGATTCTCCCTGAGAGCCTCCAGAGGAGGTGTGCCAGGCACACACCTCAATTTCAGTACAGCAAAACTAAATTCAGAATTCTGACCTTCAGAATTGTCAAGGAATACACTGCTTTAAGCCATTGAGCTTGTGGTGACTGTTACAGTAGCCTGAGGAAACCAATGCAACAGCAAAGTGGAAGGGGGCCTGAAGTTGGGATGATATAAGATGGTGTCAAAAGAGATGTGAAAAGTTAACTCCATATATGGACTAGATGGTAAAGGCTAACACTGCAACAGTACTCACACTGACTTTTTTCCAAGTCTATAAAAAGCTGTCAATGCAAAGATGACCAGGAACCCACCAGAAGCTGGGGGAGAGGCATATACAGCCCTCCAAAGGAACATACTGATATCTGGATCTCGGATTTACACCTCCAGAACTCAAAATACATTTCCATTGTTTAAGGCATCTAGTTTGTGGTATTTTGTTGCAGCAGCTCTGGGAAACCTATTAAATCATACAGTAATTATCCAGTCTTATCAAGTGTTTCAGAAAGAGAATGATTGGTATCCTGGAAGCTCTCTATATTCGGGTGCATCTCTCTCTCTTTCCACATGAAATGTGGAAAATGGTAATTTTTCACTTTGTGTTTGAGAGGTTTACCCATATATACATGTATTGCTAAATGATCTTATTGCTTAGCTGTGGGTGGGTTTCTTCTTTATGTGTTATATACATCCCTGATATTTACTCTTCATGTACGATCATCTATTTGAGATTTATTCATGTTGACACTTATCCTTATAATCAATTCTTTCTTAATATGACAATATTCCACTATATGAATATAGCATAGTTTATAAATAGATCTCTGATCTGCTTCCAGGGTTTTTCCCTCACAAACAACATCACCAAGAATATTTCTGAATACTGTCTTCAAGGTGAATGCAGGAACATTTTATGTATATCTTCAATTTTGCAAGAGAGCTCTGATTTATTTTCCAGTCATACCAAGTAACATCCCCACCTCTCTATATAGACAGCAATATTTGCATTGTCAGATTTAAAACTTTTTCCTAATATTGTGTATGTAAAATGGTTTTTCAATGTCATTTTTATATGCTTCAGTAATTTTGATGACTGTCTTTTCATCATTTGTAGGGTTTATAGTGTAACTATTTGTTTCTGCTTCTGTGATATATGACTACTTACCTTGCTGAAACTTCTATTGACCTAAATGCTCCCTCTCAGTGACACCTCCCTGCTTCCTTGCTGCAGAAACACCACTGTAGTTTTGTATTTTTTATTTTGGATATTTGTAAAAATGTTCTGGCTTTATAAAAGCTTACTTTTACTTAGGCTTATGTTTCTAACATCCATCTCTGTAAAGCTATTACATTCATTTTTTTACTCAACGATTTACACCAACATGTCAAGTTTCCAATTTTGTGTGGGTTAGCTGTTGACTTTATTCTGTTCCCTTGGTCTAACTGTCTATCCCTGTGCAAAATCTTAACACTTCCTTAATTAACCTAGTTTTATAATAAGGCTTGATGTCTTGCAAGGCAAGTCATTTCCTCTTGTACTTCTTTGTCCAGAGTGTCTTGATGCTTTCCTATGTAAATTTTAGAATTATCTTTCAAGTTCTACAAAAACCTGTTGCAATGGGAATTTCATTCGGTCCAGAGACCAATTTGAATAGAACGGATAATTTTATCATAAGGAATTTTCCTATCCATGCAGATGCTGTTTCTCTCCATTAGTTTGGTCATCATAATGTGTCTTAATAAAGTTTTATGAAGTGTTATAATTTTATAACTTCATAATTTTCTACATAAAAATCTTGAACATCTGTTTTTATCTTGAACATCTGTTTTACTGGTTAAAGGAAATACTTTTGTATTTCTCCTTGGCTGAAATTATTTTCTTAAATAATTATTTTCTGAAACCTTATGAAAGATATTGAATTTTATACATATATTGAGATGATCATATGATTTTATTTTGTAAAATTAATTGACATTAAGATTCAGGGGTCCAAGAAGAAAAAAAAAAAAAAACTGAGGTAGTTAAAGAACCAACACAGCAGGAAGTTACAGAAAGTAAGGGGAGAGAGCTTCCGATGATAAGCCTGTTGGCATGGGGAGGTCACACACAGCTGCTGCCCTCTTTTCTTCCCTTGACAGCCCCTTGACAGCCTGGCGGACTCAAGCACCATGCCTCCTACTCCTCCTGACATTGCCCTTGCCTGGTATCTCCAACACCATCTCTTTTACTCTTGCTGCTAGTATATAATGCATCTGCTTTACTGAGATGATGCCAAGGTGTTTTTGAAATTTAGATTGGCAACATGTTTTTATTTCTTAAAGATTATTGCATGGCTGGTTTGAATTTTCTTGGTCCAGAACTGCTACTGTTCTCATGATAACTTAGGTGTTTGTAGGAAGGGCTTGGTTCTCTGCCGGTAAGTTTTCAGACAAGAACTTGCAATACCAGTAGGCTGCAGCTGCCTGCCAACCCCTGGATGCACTCCTCAGCCCTTCAACAGCACTCAGTAGTTCCTATTGTCTAGGACTCTCGTTGTCCATGTGATTTGGTATCATTACGATTGCTTATTAAAAATGAAGCTCAAGGGCTGGGGATGTGGCTCAAACGGTGACGTGCTCGCCTGGCATGCACGGGGCGCTGGGTTGGATCCTCAGCACCACATAAAATGAGGTAGAGATGTTGTATCCACCGAGAACTGAAAAATAAATATTAAAAAATTCTCTCTCTCTCTCTCTCTCTCTCTCTTAAAAAAAATGAAGCTCAATACAAACATGCATATGGCAACAACAACAAAAAGCAGTTACTGCAGAAGAGATCATGGTGGATTTTCAGGGGGTTTTTTTTAGTATTTTTTTTTAGTTATAGTTAGTCATAATATCTTTATTTTATTTATTTTTATGTGGTGCTGAGGATTGAACCCAGGGCCTCACACATGCTAGGCAAGTACTCCATCACTGAGCCACAATCCCAACCCAAGGATTTGCAGTTTTATTTATATTGAGTAGCTATTTAATTAATGCTTTGGAGTTTTGGATAAAATGTTATTTTTATAGATTGTCACTTACTGAATGTACCTCATTTGCATCATGGAAATGTGATTTCTGATCATATGATTAAAGAAGAGCTCCAATATCTGAATTCCAATTTCTATGTACTAACAAATTTAATGATTAACAGTGTTAGTCTAGCACCTAGCGCTTCTGTCAAATACCAAAAGGTATAAGACTAGAGTTTGAAAAAAATTTTTTTTCTTGTTCCTCTCTGTTAGCTAGATATCTTGTAAAGATCATGTGAGAAGAAATCACAATTATGTGCATGAGCAGTATTGATGATCTTTTTGAAATAACCTAATGGAAACAGCACTGAAAAGAATACTGCTGCTACAACAGTCCCCAATAGCTGCCAATTTTTTGCCTTAACACATTTCTTCCTGATACCAGAAACAATTATAGCATCTTACAAGTTCAACTGAACTCTATCAGTGTGCCATATGCTAAGAAGACTCATCATGCTGAGATGCCTACATGATCTATTCTCTCCTTACTTGAAAATTCTGACATATATTCTGGTTCAAGAAATTCAAATTAATCCAAATTCCTACAATTCATGATCACCTAAGTCTGATAGCACACCTGGAATTTTTAATCTCTTTCTCTTTTAGATTACTTGTTTCAATTGTATCTAACAATTGTATTAGCATCAAATTGGTAATCTCCTATTGCTAAGTCATGTTTCTCTTCTCTTTTAAACTGATTGCTCTAACATTATATTTATGCTGGGTTCATTTCTTTGATTGGTATAGGCATATATACAGAAATGATAAAAGTCTCAAAAAGAGTTAATTCCCTTTTATCTATCAAGTACAGTGAGTTTTCCAATATCATTGTGACAAAGAGTATAAATCAAAATTCTCCATCTGGCACTTTAAGCTCTATTCGGTATGTTTCAAAGGGGAAAAGTACAACAATTTATAGTTCATCAATTATATCACATTAAATTAGCCTCCATCATTGACTTGGCTCGACAGCCTTCATTTATTTTAATTTACAACAAAAAAGGACAGCCAAGTACAGGATGGTAGCAATGACACAGTTGAAAGGAGGCTCTGTCTTCTTAGTTATGAAAAATGCTTTGTTTTGTAGCATTAAGAGGGCATTAAGATAAGAGCTCCTGATTGAAAGAAAGTTTCAAAATACTATATAATATGTTCTATAATGTTCACATTCAAAAACGTTGATTACAATAGAATTCTATGTCTAACACATCGATATTTTTCATGCATTTAAAAAAATATGTGATACTTGCATTATAAAGTACAAACTCCAACTATGATATTGTATTCTGTAAACATGGCAGAAAACATCTAGTTTTCCCCAATATTCTCCACTCCATTTCTTCAAGAGACACATACTTCTCATGGAACACAAATAATACTGTACAACAACCACTGGATGATATCAGCCTACTTATGACACTGAGCAGGAAGACTAAAATAGTTCTAGTTTCGATAACAGGAAGCATGGCAAATGTGAATAATAGCCAAGACAGGTTGTGCTGTCTTGGTTTGTCATGGAGTTCTTGGCTTTTCAAGTTGAATGATAAAAGCAGATGCATGGGGAGAAGATGACAATATTAACTGACAACTCCCAGAGGCAAAGGAATAAAATATTTTGTATAGCAAGACTTATTGTTACATTTTACATAGTAGAAAACAAGAAAATTCAGGGAGAGGATAGTTATAATCCTAGAAAGGCTGTAAAATGAGAAGCCTTTGTATATTTAAAAACAATTTAAACAATTTAATAATCATTAGTTGAATATCCTGTTATATGCTAGGTACTGATTTTACAAAGGTAAATGACACACAGTCCTTGGTTTCTAGGAAACTCACATAATTGAGTGACAAGAGAACACATAATTAGAATATAGTAAGTGTGATGTGAGGAGCAGGTCCCAATCTAGAGCTCCACACTACGTCAGCATAGAAGCTTAGCAGCCAACATTATAAGAGATTATTTTTTATGAAATAGCACACTGATTGAAAATATTTAATAAGTGTTTCTTACAGGCTAATATTTAATATTATAAAAATTCTATCTATTCTTTATGAAATTCTTCTGTGTGTTTGTATTTTATTTCTTATGGTAATACAGTTTTTAATATGTTAGTATTGAAACATTTATTTTCTAAAACTTCATGATTCAAAACTTTCACTAATTGTATTAAAATGATTACCTTTTCTCATAGTTGAGTTCTCTCCTGGTTTTCCACAATAGTTTTTTTTTGGGAAGGTACTTTGCTCTCAGATATTACACTAAGATACTCACACTATTTCTGATCTTCTAATCCTGAAGATTAGTTATCTGTTCTTATAGCAAACTGAAATATGTCCTATTCTGGTCAGATCTTGAACATTATTCTTTTCCCTGGAAGCCCTATTTTCTTTGTGTGTGTCTGATTCCTCTTTTAGCATGATTCAGTACTCAGTTCTCCATGAATCCCTTCTAGATATCCTTCCTTGCGTTGAGTATGAAAATGCTAATCCTAAATGCCAAGTCATTTTCTCAGTGCAACAGAGCTGCTATTCACCTCTCCTCCCTCAGAATCATCCTAGACTATATTTGCTAGCCTTGCATAGCACAATGAGATTATGTGACAAGTTCTGCTTAAAAAAATGTGGGTGCCAGTGATTTCAATCACCTACAGGCCCCCACTGCACCTCTCCTTTTGCTCTTTGTCCACAGGAAGCATAGGTTGGAGGGGATGACTTGGAGGATCTACAGCACTACTGAGTGCCTGGTGGAAGAATCCGGCATCCCTAAATTACTATGTGGCTGTTTCTACTACTGACCCACCTTGGACTGTGTCCTGTGTCCTGTGTCAAGCCCCTAGGAGTGTCGAGTTGATTTTTAAAGCTTTGCACAGTACTTACTTTAGCTAATATACTTTCTGATTTTGGTTTAATGATTGCTCATAGGAATACCAGCTCTAGGCATAGAGAGTAACTATGTAAGATAAACTTCATTGACCTGAACTAGAAATTTTAAAATTTTAAATTTATAAAACATAAGAATTTTGAAAAAAATAATGCCATGACATTTATTTTTCAATTAGATTGCTGAGAATTCAATTAATTTCTTATTACTTTATAATCTCTCTCTTTACCTCTACATTAAGATACACATATTCTTTATCTTTATTCAATTTAATGTCATTAGTATTTTGTTTGCTTTTATTGTAGAAAATGATGATATAGTTCTAATAAATATATGGTTATCAACATCATGAGTGTATACTCCATACCAACATAGATTAAAATACAAATCACATTTATTCTTCGTGGGATTTAGAATGACATTTTGTTAGGATTAAAATGCTGAGAGCTTGAACTGAATACTGAGATATTCAAATCACCACTTAAATGTTACCAACTTCACCTTCCATCCTTTCTAAAATGATTTTTGAACTATTATTCATAAATACTTGCCAGGCTTCAGACTGAAACTGCTATAAAATAATCTATGTTATCAAAGTATTGAATTTCTGGAGCTGTTTACATTCCTTACTTTGATAATGGTCCCTTGATTTTAGACCTAGCTGACAAGCACAGAAAACTATCTTTCAGATTCGAACTACTGAAGTTGAATTTGGAAGATGTCATGTTGCTGACAACTGTCTTTCTAAACTAAGAGAGGGTTTGAAAATGTTCTTTTCCTGCTTTTGTTTTTCCTTTTTTTTTCTTAATTTGTCAGTTAGTTGATTTTTTTCAAAGCACAGTTTTGAAAGCCTTACTTTTATTTCATCAAATTGGCATCCTTTTCATATTTAGGAAATATTAACTAAATTCAAACAATGTTCCACAAGCCCTTTAATCTCTGAGGAGTCATATAAATGGATTAAGATTTACAGAGTTTGCATGGTGGCATTTTATAACATTTGTAATGGACAAGAGAAGTAAAATGCATTCAGTCACTTAAGCTCCATTTCCATCATCCTTCTCCACCCTTCTAAAATAAAGCAAAGAAAAGTGGTCCAATGTTTAGTCTATTCATAGCAAATGCCTAATTCCCACATGGGGAAATCTTTTCTGAATGTAGTCTCTTTTAAATAGTATTTTTGTGTTCCACTTACAACTTTATCAGTTGTGCTGGAAATCAAGTCATGTTTAAATAAGCTTTAGTATCCCCCAAAATATCATTTATTTACTATCAAGAATTTAGAAGAATGTCAGGAATGACATTCAGTGCATACAAAATGAATATAATAGTATCAATTTATGTGAAAATGCATGCTACATAAAATTCAAAAGTCATGCTTCTGCGTAGATATTTACATTATGAAAATATCCTGTTTCAATGGTCTACCTGAATTTTACTTTAAGCAAGATCCCTGTCAAGTACTTACTTCCTAAGAACTAATCCTCATTAGCTCCACAATGCTGGAACACTCAAAGTCCAATTCTAATTATTTGTATGTATCCATTAACTACTTTTATATACTATGCATTTTTTTCTGAAT
Organism: Marmota flaviventris; assembly: GCF_047511675.1. NCBI lineage: Eukaryota > Metazoa > Chordata > Mammalia > Rodentia > Sciuridae > Marmota > Marmota flaviventris. The sequence continues at coordinate 14,547,314 of NC_092501.1, forward strand.
TCATATTGTATATAAATTACCAGTATGTGTGTGTTACTATAAGTATGAACATGTTACAATTATGACCAGTCCTGAGACAAATCCGGTTTTCTGTTATTTATTAGACATGTCAAATCATTAAGCCTTTTCAGCCCTGGTTTCATTAGATGAAAAATGGAGATAGAATAAATGACAACACACACACAAATTTTTATGTAGAACAAATGAGCTCATGTGGCTTTCCAAATTGAAGTAATACCAGCATTGCTTTTGTAAATTTTGCAAGTTCCTATTACTTGTCTGATTTTAATTTGTATCTACTCATCTTTACATAAGCAAATCTATTTCAAAATAAAATTCACACCAATGTGAGACTTTCTCTTTGAGAATTAAATGATAATTTAACAATGAATATAAAATTTGGTGTTATTTAATGGCAGGTATTTTTATATCACCTAAAAATGCTTGTTCACTACCCAAAATCATGTCCCATATATCAGTGGTTGTCTGGCTCCCATATTCTGGGAAACACTAAATTATTATATAGATAATAACTATAAAAATATAAGATATTATATAATTTAAGTGGCCACTTAACTGCACAGTACTCATAAAATATTTACTTAAGCAGTCCTCTTACTAAAGAGTTCAGGAGAACTTAATTCTTCATATTATGCAATTAAATCTTACTTTTGGGATATAAAATACTGTGAGGGAGAGAGGGACCTAAATTAATTCATTATATACTATTTACAGGTTAAGTCTCTGTTTAACAGATGCCTGTCTTTTATCAGGGCTTCGAGCAAGAGTCCCAATCTAAGGTGGATTAACTTGGATAGAGAGTAAGCAGTTCAAGCATATAGTTGCTATCCAAAAAAAGAAGTAATGGTCAAGTTCAGCTTGGCGAGGAGACTGCTGAGAGAAAAAGATGAGTCATGGAATCAGCATCTTCTTAATCTACTCTAAATTCTACTTTTAATCTGAACTTTGGCCACCAAAGTTTAAGAAGTTGGCAGTGGTCATGGCTGGGAATTATGTGTGTGTGCATGTATGTGTGTCTGTGTTTCTCGGCATAGATTGTGGGGGTGAGAGTGGCAGTAGGGGTGGAAGTGAGAAATTGAAAGTGGTATCTAGGAAAGGGAAATGTCAAAAAGAAGGAGGCATAGATCAGAACTTGGACTATGACTGATTCAGGGATTATAATTAGGTTGCCATATGGATAGTCATTTGGTACTATGACTACATAGTATACGGATAGTCATTTGATTTATATGTCATTTTTTTCCATTCAGTTATCCTTTTTTGAAATGTGCTTTGATGGTAGAGAAATGGAGATGAGAAAATAGGAGGATAAAAGCCGGCAGGGCTCAACTATAGTTTTGTGGGGTTTTTTTAAGAGAGAGAGGGAATTTTTTAATATTTATTTTTTAGTTTTCAGTGGACACAACATCTTTATTTTATTTTTATGTAGTGCCAAGGATCGAACCCAGTGCCCCACGCATGCCAGGCGAGCAAACTACCGCTGAGCCACATCCCCAGCCCATAGTTTTTTTTTGTTTTTTTTTTGTATTTGTTTCACATTTGCTTGGGACAAAGGGTACTGAACTTAATAAAAAGTGTGAGAAGCAATGTTCTATAGAAAAACTATAAAATGGCCATTAAATAAATAGATATGCCTGGTCCAATAGCTTTACTAAATCCTAGCCAATGTTTGCTTACATGAAATAGGGATTCATTCAGAGCCATTAGAGCTCTGGTAACAACTTGAATTTAAGTCCCATCTCACTTCTACCCATAATAGGACATTAAAAACTAAAGAGATGTAAAACATTTTGAAATAAGTAGTTACCTCTCAGCCCTTTAAATAGTCACAAACCTTTTACTATACATCATAAAGAAATGGTTGGAGAAATGCTCTTATTTGAATAAAATTTTCCCTTTTACCCTATTATACATTAAAAAAAAGTAATTTAAGAAAGAATTTTCCACAGAAATTGGTCGTTGGTACACAAATGTATCAAATTTCAATTGTTTTCTAAGCACCTTTTTAAGAATATGGCAACTTGGAAGCACTAATGGCTACATGTAAAGACGTTAAAAGAGGGTATGGAAAAACAAGACCCTTTCCTTGCTCATATATTAATCTATGACCAATGATAATGACATATATGAACAATAAGCTCTAAATACTGTTATAAAATATCAAACTTTTGCCAGACATGGTGGTGCATGCCTGTAATCCCAGTGGCTCAGGAGGCTGAGATAGGAGGATTGGGAGTTCAAAGCCAGCCTCAGCAACAGCGAGGCACTAATGAGACCCTGTCTCTAAATAAAAATACAATATAGGGCTGGGGATATGGCTCAGTGGTTGAGTGCCTTTGAGTTCAAACCCCAGTATCTGTGGGGGAGGAGGGGAAATCAATCTTTTTTTTTTTTTTTTTTTTTTACAGCTACTATGTGGTTTGACAGCTATTTTCTACATTTTATGTTTGCCAGGTCAATTAAAAAAATTCTAAATAAATAAGTTTATAAAATACATTCTATTAATTCCTTATGGGACTAATTTTAAAGAGCGCTTTAACAATCTAACATCTGTTTTCACATTAAACATTCCCAGGCCCACTGATTCATGAAGGTGATAGCCTTCACCTGTAACATATCCAGTAAAATGTGTACTTATGGTTCATGGCTCCTGACAACAACTTTGTAAGCTGCCAGTGCTATATAGCAATTTATTCTGTAAGTTCCTGCATTATCTGGCTGCTGACAATTATTCTTGAACTCTTGATTCACACATCTAGGAATGAAGGAACAGTTCTGGTTGCAATGAGATCCTTACATCAATAAGGTTTCATCAGGCACCTATCAGCTTCACACATTATTATAAAGTGTTCAGCTGTTTGTTAATAGCTACAACTGCTTTACTGTAATTAAGGAAATAGTGTTTTCTTTTCTTGTTTATGAATTAGGAATTTAAATTATCTTAATTTTATTCTACTCTAGGGAAGAGTCTCAGAACTCTATTGAGTCCAAAACACTGATCAGTGAAGTTCAGAATTTTATATTTTGCTTTGGCAATGATTTCTTGGATACGACACCAAAAGCACAGGCAAATAAAAGCAAAAATGACAAATGAGATTACATCAAACTAAAAAGCTTCAGAGCAAAGGACATAACAACAAAATTAAAAGGTAATGTACAGAAGGGAGAAGATCTTTGCAAATCATATATCTGATAAAGGGCTCATATCTAAAATATATTAACAAATCATACAACTCAATAGTAAAAAGAAAATAATTACTTTATTAGAAAGTGGGCAAAGGATAGACATTTCTTTTTTTCTTTTTTGGAACCAGAAATTGAACTCAGGGGCACTCGACCACTGAGCCACATCCCCAGCCCTGTTTTATACTTTATTTAGACACAGAGTCTCACTGAGTTGCTTAGCACCTCACTTTTGCTAAGGCTGACTCTGAACTCATGAATCCTGCCTCAGCCTCCAGAGCCTGAATAGATATTTCTTCAAAGAAGATACACAAATGGCCAAAAGATAAATGAAAAGTGTTCAACATTACTAATCATCAAGGAAACACAAATTGAAATCATGGTCAGATATCAACTTACACCTGTTTGGATGGCTAACAGTATGAAAGCTCCTCAAAAATTAAAAATAGAAGTACCATATGGTCCATCAATGGCAATTCTGGCATATATTTAAAGGAATTTGAAACAGTACTTTAAAGGGATATTTGCATTTCCACATTCATTTTAACATTATTTACAATAGCCAAGACATGGAAACAACCTCAAACTCCATCAATGGATTAAGAGATAAAGAAAAGTGGTAATATAATACAATGGGATATTATTATTGAGCCTTATAAAAGAAGGAAAATTTGCCATTTTCAGCAACATGGATATAGTTGGAAGATATTGTGCTTAGTAAAATTAGAAACAAAAGGATATGATACCACTTATGTCAGGCATGTAAAATGTCACACTCACAACAGAGGAGCAGAATGGTAGTTGCCAAGCACTCTGGGAAGGGAAATAATAGCCAAAGAGTGCTAGGTTTCTTTTATACAAGATGAGAAAAACCTAGCTCTATTATATAACATAATGCCTATAGTTAAAAAACAAAGCATCATACGCTTAAAAATCTTGGTAAAATTGTAGATCTTATATTAAGTGTTCTTGAGAAAGAAGGAAGGGGATGCTTTGGAAGGCGATGGATAGGTTTATGACAGAGTGGTGATGATTTCATAGGTGTACTCTTATCTTTAAACTCATTTAGTGTATAATTAAACATGTATAGTTTTTGAGTATCAATCATATCTCAATAAAGTGATTTAGAAAATTTTATATTAATTACTCAGTGCAGTGCTTAGTCAACTTGTGCTCCAAATGCAGTAGTCAGTTTCTGTAATAGGTCTAGTGCAGAATGGAGAGTGTGGATATGAAGCCTGTGAATGTGAAACTTAAATTAGCAGACTCAGTTAAAAGTGATGATTCAAAATTAATCACGTTTGGCATGTTGCTTTGATCCACTGACTTAAGATCCATTCATTTTATAAATGTTCACTGAGCAACTACTAAAGTATTAAGCATCATACTAGGTACTAGGGATGAAAATATAAATGACATAGTACCTTCCTTGTCCTAGTTCATTTTGTGCTGTGATAACAGATTACCTAAATTGGGTAAACTATAAAAAACAGATATTTATTTCTTGAAGTTTGAGAGGCTAGGAAGTCCATGGTTGAAAAGCCTGCATCTGGCAAGGGACATTGTTATGATTTAGATATGAAGTGTCCCCCAAGTGTGTGAGAGGCAATGCAAGAAAGTTTAAAGGTAAATTGACCAGGTTATGAGAGTTTTAATCTTATCAGTACATTAATCCTCTAATAGGGATTAAATGGGTGGTAACTAAAGGCAGGTAGAGTGTGGCTGGAGTAGGGGGGAGGGCGTGCCTTTGGGTTCTTGGTGAACTAAGTTCTCCCACTGCTTCCAGGTTCCATGTCCTGAGCTGCCTTCCTCCACCGCACCCTTCCACCATGATGTTCTGCCTTACTCAGGCCAAGACTCATGGAGTTGGCCTTCTATGGACTTAGACCTCTAAAACCAGGAGTCCCCAAATAAACTTTTTCCCCCTCTAAAATTGTTTTTTGCAGGTTCTTTGGTCACCAGCAGTGAAAAAGTTGAGTAAAACTATCTTCTTTCTGAGTCATTTCTAAGGTGGAAGGCAGAGAGGCAAGAGGGCAAGAGATCCAGAATCAAACTCTTAGCCTCCCACTTTTTTCTAGCTGGCATTAATCTATGATGATGGAGCCTTCATGACCTGAACACTTCCCATTAGGCCCCACCTCCCAACACTGCTACAGTGGGGGTTAAGTTTCCAAACTTTGGAGGACACATTAAAATCACAGCATTACCATTTTAGGGTTTGTATTCTAGGAAATAAATTTTGTTACTATTGAAAAAGTGTAGATGAATGAGGCTTAATGACAGCTCTTGCCAAGCCCTCCCATTCTGCCATGAAGAAAAAGGGCAAAGCTTTTGTACTTAGGAGAAGTCAGACTAAGGTTTGTAAATGGACGCAGCTCAAGAAATGGTCAAATTAGAATTCTCTAGAACTAAATCTGTAAGGCAGCAGTTCCTTTCACTAAAAAGGAATAATTTGCAATACTGTGCTGTTTTCTTCCTCAAAAAGTTCTTCTTCCTCTTCAACCATCCAAACATATGGATGAAGGTTTTTGTTTTGCCCACAGTATGGTATTAATAATTCAGGATTAACATAAGAATAACTCTTTCTACTAAGAAAAATGGAACAAATGCTATTCAAACTAAAGGAAATGCTGAGCTATTTTAAAAAGTTATCTAATTATCCTGTTTTTTCCTTGTGATGTCTTATAAGAATATTATAAAGAGCAAATTATGAATAATATTCTAAATGTCCTAAACCTCTAGAAACAAACTATGTATAGTAATTCAATGTGGAAAAAAATGAAAACTCATACCTCATCATCAGCAATTATTTTTATTTCAAATAAAACTACACACACCTTCATCATTATGTGGTAAATACATAGAAAATCTTTTAGAAATAATGAATAATTAAAGAAATTTTTATAATTAAATTTTAAATGTAATGTAGGCATCAATTATATTTTTAAATATCACAAAAGCATCAAAAACCTAGTTGAATATGAAAACAGACTTTTAAAATCACCAAATAAAATATGGATTATATTTAATGAAAATGTTCAATTTACTGCTGCAAATAGGGTATATTTTATAAAATATCTTCACATTCAATAACAATCTCTGTGTACAAAGGGGATCTCTTGTATCATTTCATCTGTATATATGGATTATTAAGTTATTTTGGTATAAGATGAATTAACTAAATGGATAATTCTTACAGTTCAGATTTCACCAACTAGTAATAATGATAGTAATTTTAGCTCTTACAGAATGTTTATTATGTGCCAGACTCTTCTACAAGTCTTAGATATAATATCTAATTTTACCTTCATAATGATCCATGCAATAGTTGCTATTGGTATTCCCATTTTACTGATGAGAAATTTTTTTCCATAAGGAGTTTTAATAATTTTCCCTACATCACATAGGTAAAATGGCAAAGTTCATATTTAAAAGAAATTTTAAAAACACATTTGGGTAATTGACACAGAAATTCCTACTTTTCTATTATGCTTTAAAAAAGGACATTTTAAAAACCCACTATTTTTATTGTTATTTCACACAAGAACTCTGAATCACAACACAGGTAAAAAGAACAAAATAACTGAAATAAAGGGGGCTTTATGAAAATCTTTCTATATTATTCTTATTTTTCTACTTGTAGAGTGAAAATGTGATAAGCACCCATCCACAGACTCACAGTGGGAAAGTATTGATGTGCTTTGATAGCTAGTTTGCAGCTATTCCTTTTGCATGTGTTGAATATTATTATATAATAAGTATTATTATAAAATATACCAGATGTATTCTGTAATGACAGCTACAAAGCAATTACATTAATAGAAAAAAATGAAGATGAAGATTAACATTTAAGTACCATAACATGCTAGCCACATAGGAATACAGTATCTGCAATTTATTGAACAATTCTGTAATGGATATACTGTCATTCCAGTGTTTATAAATGAGGAAATTAAGATTTGGGGAGGTTAAATCATTATCACAAGCTCATCAATATAGTTACATTGTGGAAGCTCATTTAAATTTAAATTATACTATGAACTATGATCCATTTGAATGATGGTCCAGCAATATTATTACTTATAAATATCCTAGTCCAAAAGATTAAAAAATTAGACATATAAAATGGGGGAAAGTCAAAGTAGGTAGTAAGGTTTTTTAAAAAAATGTACTTGCAATAACATTATTCAAACATACAGATAACACAAAATTTCATAGTAGGTCATTAAAGAATAGAAAAAAATATATATATATTTCCTACTATGCTTCATATTCAGGTTGTAACATACTCTTCAGTGCACTGCTTTTGGAGGACTTTAGAAAAATTATTTTCTTAGAAATACCTTGAGTTCATAATATATAAAATATACTAAGGAAACATCATATTGCCAAGAAGTAGGAAGTTTAATTTGGAAAAAAAAAATCTAGATTATTTTCTTAAAATCTAATTGAGCATATAGAGACATAGTGGTCAATGAAAATTTCTTTGGCCAGAACTTATGCATATGCTATGCCTATGTTTATATGCTTTATTAATGATAATGTAAATTATTATAAATCATCTTAAGATACTGATGCTCATAACATATCAACTTAGGGATCCAGCTACTAAGTTCTATAAAATTGTTGATGTTTCATGTGAATATTCTAATACTCTCTGGGTTGTGAAAATAAATTTGTACTACAATTTGTTTATCATATGAATCTTAGTCAAGTATTTTTATGGGTAGGTCACCTAGTCTGTGGGATTGTTGTGAGGTTGAATGAGTAAGTACTGAAAGGCATTTAATATACAGGTCACACAAACACTAGTTCTTTTCTTCCCATACACCTTCTTCTTTGTATGGTTCCTTCGACACAAATGCTTCATACTCATTCATTTTCTAAGAGGACCTGCAAAAAAGTCTATAGGTACAGAGAGCAGAAAGGATAATTTCCTCACAGAAAATAAAATTAACATCAGGCTACGTAACAATAAAGTCAGCATTATAAAAACTTATTAATTTATCATAATAAAAATTAAATAAGTGACACTGTCTTTATTTTTTTGCTTTGTCTTCTAGGAACTGAGTTAACACTAAAATGTAATATTCATACCTTGTTGGTCCAGAATTCCATGAAATAAAGAAAAGACATTTTAATATAGAATAATACATGTGCTGAAGGTGTGTATTTATAATTGTTTTCTAATTTTACAATTTTATAAGTGTTTTCTTATGTTAATCCTGATATCTAAAAACAAATAACAACTTTATAAGAAAGTGTTATGATTTTTTCCTATCCCTTTTTATATAAGGGGTAAATTGGGTCTCTTTGATACTAAGCAACTTGTCTCAAGTTCTATAGCTACTGAAAGGCAAAGCCAGGATTCAAATCCAAGTAATCTCATTCCATATTCTATGCTTTTAATCTCTTCTCCAATACTGCTTCTGTTGTGATAGTTAAAGAATAAAGTGTAATTCCTTTATAGACTCCTTTAGAAAATTGCCTTAGAGGTCTAAAGCTCCTAGCAGTTCTCAGATCCAGCTGTGTTGTTCTGGCAAAGGGAGATTCCACTATGGAGGCAGTAGACTTTTGTAAAGGAAGGGAATTAACTAGCTCTTCTTGCATTATAATTGTCTTCATCATCACATTTTTATATGTTGAGTGCTTACTATATAATAGGCACATTTCTAAGCTTATTGTCACTATTTGATTTTTACAACAACATATGAAGTACATTTTTTTTTTCCTATTTAGCAGATTAGGAAACAAAGACACAGAATCATAAAATAACTTGCCTAAGTTCACACAGTGATTAAGATATGGTGCTAGAAGGTGAGCCCTGTATTTAGTTTTTCTATATCACTAATCAGAGAGAACAGAAGGAAAAACCAAAAAGACTTATCTTTACGGCTAGAGTAGAACCAGTGTGAGACAGTCTACAAACACCTTTACAACAACGAAAGGCTGTATAGCTGTGGGATCATGAAAATCCTTCACTCTGAACCACTGCATTATATTTCAGGACCAATTTATGGCAAATCTGCCTGATATATCTGTATTTATTTTACATGTCACCTTCTCTGTACACAGCAAAAAAAGTTACTTAATACAAACAAGAGCAATGAGACTCAAAAGATGCAGTGGTTGATAGTGTATTAAAATGCCATGAAAGTACTTTGTGAGAGACACATTCACCTGAGTGAATATGTGGGAGTAAGCAAAATGGGGGAAAAGATCTGTTTCACTTGAAAAAAATTCCATTAGTTTAGTATGACATAACTATTGGTTAGTGAAGGAACACTCTGAAGATGGCTGTACTCAGTGGTACACCACAAATACAACCTTATATCACACAGGAAGAGACCAGTGTTCAAACAGTACTAATTAGCAGTGAAGCCCCTCAGGGTCAGACTGATTGTGTTTGAACACCAGTCCTGCCCCTTGTCTTGTGAATTTAGGTCTGCTGCTGAACTGACTTCTATCCATTTTGCCATCTTCAGAGTGGGGAATAATAATTTTATTAATTCATTAGATTGTTATGAGAAATACATGAAATAATGCATACAAAATACTTAGTACCTTAATGAATAAAAAAAATAATTATGGCTAGTCTGTCCAATATTTATTTTGTTTTAATTTTAATCTATTAACTTTTTAAGATCTTTGACCATAATTAACAAATTATATAGAAGACCAAACACATCTATTTTCTTTAAAGAGCCTATTAATTAAAATTCAAAGCTATATTTTAAATTCTTCAATTTTGTAAGTGAGAATGGTGGATTCATCATGATCCTTTCCTTAAGTAATTTAGAATCTCATTACACAATATCTGGAAAGAAGTATGTAGCATAAATTTTAGTAATTCACAAAGGCACATCATCATAGACTTCCAATTAAAGCAGAATCACATTTGACTTCAAATCTGTATATGCTATGGTGTGAATCGTTTCTCCTGAAACACACAAATGGTGTTGTAAG